>NW_026280653.1:0-11117 GCF_023373465.1 Oncorhynchus keta
TCCTGTGATTCCGCTGTAGAACTCCCGTTGTCGTGTGATTCCGCTGTAGAACTCATGTTGTCGTGTGATTCCGCTGTGGAACTCATGTTGTCCTGTGATTCCGCTGTAGAACTCATGTTGTCCTGTGATTCCGCTGTAGAACTCATGTTGTCCTGTGATTCCGCTGTAGAACTCATGTTGTCCTGTGATTCCGCTGTAGAACTCATGTTGTCCTGTGATTCCGCTGTAGAACTCATGTTGTCGTGTGATTCCGCTGTAGAACTCATGTTGTCGTGTGATTCCGCTGTGGAACGCTCGTTGGTTTGTTTGCAGAACACAGATGAAAACTGAGACGTTGTTGTCAATCTTGTCATTGAAACATCCAGACTTCAACTGCCTGGCTGCCTACAGTATATCAGACCTCATAACCATGCTTTGTTCACTCATCCATTCGAATATGTATGGCTGGTGATTTGGAGATTATTATAACCAACCCAAAACGGTTTAATCAAGAGGTGTCCCAAATTACATATTTCCTTTATAGTGCACTATGTAGGGAATAGGGTTATATTTCAGACAGGTGCCACTGTACAAGTTCTGGCATAAACTAGAATAAAATGTACATTTGTTGCCTTGAACATTTAACCACAGTCGTTGCTGAATGTAAATTGTAAGCTTCTGAATATTCTAGTCTATTTTGAACCTTGCTGTGTGGGCAGGGAACATGCTGTTCTGATTTGAAGGTGTGATATTTTCAAAGTAGAAGATGAGAGGCAGAACTGCTGTACTTAAGTGACCTTTGATTTCTGAATATGATATCACCAAAATATGTGAATTATAACACTTACTGCTCTAGAGTGACCAGAAGCTGCAAGATGTCTATACTAAGACCTGTCTATAATAAAACCTGTCTATACTAAGACCTGTCTATACGACCTGTCTAGAAGACCAGACATGTCTATACTAAGACCCGTCTAGAATAAGGCATGTCTAAAATAAGACCTGTCAATAATAAGACGTCTATAATAAGACCCGACTATAATAAGACATGCCTATAATACGACCTGTCTATAATAAGACCTGTCTATAATAAGACCTGTCTATAATAAGACCTGTCTATACGAAGACCTGTTTATAACACCAGACCTGTCTAGATGACCAGACTTGTCTATAACACCAGACCTGCCTAGAAGACCAGAATTGTCTATAACACCAGACATGTCTATAACACCAGACCTGTCTATAACACCAGACCTGTCTATAAGACCAGACCTGTCTATAAGACCAGACCTGTCTATAACACCAGACCTGTCTATAAGACCAGACCTGTCTATAAGACCAGACCTGTCTATAAGACCAGACCTGTCTATAACACCAGACCTGTCTATCAGACCAGACATGTCTATAACACCAGTCCTGTCTATCAGACCAGACATGTCTATAACACCAGACCTGTCTATAACACCAGACCTGTCTATAACACCAGACCTGTCTATAAGACCAGACCTGTCTATAACACCAGACCTGTCTATAACACCAGACCTGTCTATCAGACCAGACATGTCTATAACACCAGTCCTGTCTATCAGACCAGACATGTCTATAACACCAGACCTGTCTATAAGACCAGACCTGTCTAGATGATCTGTCTATAACACCAGACCTGTCTATAACACCAGACCTGTCTATAACACCAGACCTGACTTTAAGAAGGGTTCTCTCATTACCCATTACTCATTAGCTGGTGTAATTAGTCTTTATTAATAGTTAACCATGTGTTATTACAATATTATGGACTGTACCTGAAGGTATGAGCTGTTATTGTGCCCCTTGGTTGGTTGACTAACCTGTATCATGTTTGACTCGCTCTGGGGTGATGTTTCCCCTAGCAACAAATGTCGTATCGGCTTCCCCCAAATCCTAACCTTAACCATTAGTGGGGAAAACGCTAAGCCAACCCAATATCAGCAATTTCCCATTACACCCCATGACACAGCTCAGTCAACACTGGTTGGCTCACCTTTGTGTTGATCTCTCCTACAGGTGGTCTCTCTGGGGAAGAACACCCGTGGATACCACTACATCCTGTCTAACCTGGTGAGTAGATACACGGCAGCAGCTCAAATTGCATGCTATTCCCCATGCATGCTATTCCCCATGCAGTGTTCTACTGGGCTCTGGTGTAGGGTACGATTATTATTATTATTATTATTATAGAGAAAGGTGTACGATTATTATTATTATTATTATAATATTATTATTATTATTATAGAGAAAGGTGCGATTTGGGATTAACTCTTAGTTTATACTTCTAAGAAACAGTAGGTCAACCTTTCTCAATATCTCCTTGATTGATTCCTTGATTCCTTGCATCCTCTCTCCTTGCCTCCATCTGGAGAACAGGGTTTGTGAACCATGATGATGTCATTACTTTACTATTCTACCTTTTGGATATAGTGTTTGATCTGTTGTAGTCAGAGGGTTAAAGTGGGAAATGGACGTGTCAGGTTGACTCCTATATTATCAAGACTGGTTTAAGATGAGCACAAGGGGCCATCCCTCTTGTCTCCTCTCTTCTCCTCTCCTGCTGGTCTCTCTCTCCCCTCCACTGTGTCCCTGACTTTAGAATTCCCCATTATGCAAAATTCACGGACACATGTCCTTGCTCTCCATAACACGACGCTGCATTCTGAAACGAACAGTTTGACCATGGAAAGAAAGCTGACACTTTCCCATGTGGCAAGGTGTAATCTGACAGCAGTTGGAGCTGCAGGCTTGTCAGAATATATTACAATATGTTAGGTTTTCTAGGCGGACAGACTGAACCATGTTGTTGTACCGTATCTTAGGGCTGAAGATAAAATAGTTTTCCATTCTGTGACTATTCACTACCTTGTGGGGTCTAATACTCCTCACTGAGTTACTAAGAGTAGCTAGACGTATTGAGTTACGTTGAGTAGCTAGACATATTAAGTTACTTTGAGTAGCTAGAAGTATTAAGTTACTTTGAGTAGCTAGATGTATTGAGTTACTTTGAGTAGCTAGATGTATTGAGTTACTTTGAGTAGCTAGATGTATTGAGTTTGAGTAGCTAGATGTATTGAGTTACGTTGAGTAGCTAGATGTATTGAGTTTGAGTAGCTAGATGTATTGAGTTTGAGTAGCTAGATGTATTGAGTTACTTTGAGTAGCTAGACATATTGAGTTACTTTGAGTTGCTAGACGTATTGAGTTACTTTGGGTAGCTAGATGTATTGAGTTACTTTGAGTAGCTAGATGTATTGAGTTACTTTTAGTAGCTAGATGTATTGAGTTACTTTGAGTAGCTAGATGTATTGAGTTACTTTGAGTAGCTAGAAGTATTGAGTTACTTTGAGTAGCTAGAAGTATTAAGTTACTTTGAGTAGCTAGATGTATTGAGTTACTTTGAGTAGCTAGATGTATTGAGTTTGAGTAGCTAGATGTATTGAGTTACGTTGAGTAGCTAGATGTATTGAGTTACGTTGAGTAGCTAGATGTATTGAGTTACTTTTAGTAGCTAGATGTATTGAGTTAATTTGAGTAGCTAGATGTATTGAGTTACGTTGAGTAGCTAGATGTATTGAGTTACGTTGAGTAGCTAGACATATTAAGTTACTTTGAGTAGCTAGAAGTATTGAGTTACCTTGGGTAGCTAGACGTATTGAGTTACTTTGAGTAGGAAGATTTATTGAGTTACGTTGAGTAGCTAGATGTATTGAGTTACTTTGAGTTGCTAGGTGTATTGAGTTACTTTGAGTAGCTAGATGTATTGAGATAATTTGAGTAGCTAGATGTATTGAGTTACGTTGAGTAGCTAGATGTATTGAGTTACGTTGAGTAGCTAGACATATTAAGTTACTTTGAGTAGCTAGTAGTATTGAGTTACCTTGGGTAGCTAGACGTATTGAGTTACTTTGAGTAGGAAGATTTATTGAGTTACGTTGAGTAGCTAGACATATTGAGTTACTTTGAGTAGCTAGATATATTGAGTAACTTTGAGTAACTAGACATATTGAGTTACTTTGAGTAGCTAGACATATTGAGTTACTTTGAGTAGCTAGATGTATTGAGTTACTCTGAGTAGCTAGACGTATTGAGTTACTCTGAGTAGCTAGACATATTGAGTTACTCTGAGAAGCTAGACATATTTAGTTACTTTGAGTAGCTAGACGTATTGAGTTACTTTGAGTAGCTAGACATATTGAGTTACTTTGAGTAGCTAGACGTATTGAGTTACTTTGAGTAGCTAGACATATTGAGTTACTTTGAGTAGCTAGATGTATTGAGTTACTTTGAGTAGCTAGATGTATTGAGTTACGTTGAGTAGCTAGATGTATTGAGTTACTTTGAGTTGCTAGATGTATTGAGTTACTTTGAGTAGCTAGATGTATTGAGTTAATTTGAGTAGCTAGATGTATTGAGTTACGTTGAGTAGCTAGATGTATTGAGTTACGTTGAGTAGCTAGACATATTAAGTTACTTTGAGTAGCTAGAAGTATTGAGTTACCTTGGGTAGCAAGACGTATTGAGTTACTTTGAGTAGGAAGATTTATTGAGTTACGTTGAGTAGCTAGACGTATTGAGTTACTTTGAGTAGCTAGACGTATTGAGTTACTTTGAGTAGCTAGATGTATTGAGTTACTTTGAGTAGATAGATGTATTGAGTTTGAGTAGCTAGATGTATTGAGTTACGTTGAGTAGCTAGATGTATTGAGTTACGTTGAGTAGCTAGATGTATTGAGTTACTTTGAGTTGCTAGGTGTATTGAGTTACTTTGAGTAGCTAGATGTATTGAGTTAATTTGAGTAGCTAGATGTATTGAGTTAATTTGAGTAGCTAGATGTATTGAGTTACGTTGAGTAGCTAGATGTATTGAGTTACGTTGAGTAGCTAGACATATTAAGTTACTTTGAGTAGCTAGAAGTATTGAGTTACCTTGGGTAGCTAGACATATTGAGTTACTTTGAGTAGCGAGACATATTGAGTTACTTTGAGTAGCTAGACATATTGAGTTACTTTGAGTAGCTAGACATATTGAGTTACTTTGAGTAGCTAGACGTATTGAGTTACTTTGAGTAGCTAGACGTATTGAGTTACTTTGAGTAGCTAGACGTATTGAGTTACTTTGAGTAGCTAGACGTATTGAGTTACTTTGAGTAGCTAGACGTATTGAGTTACTTTGAGTAGCTAGACATATTGAGTTACTTTGAGTAGCTATACGTATTGAGTTACTTTGAGTAGCTAGACGTATTGAATTACTTTGAGTAGCTAGACGTATTGAGTTACTTTGAGTAGCTAGACATATTGAGTTACTTTGAGTAGCTAGACATATTGAGTTACTTTGAGTAGCTAGACGTATTGAGTTACTTTGAGTAGCTAGATGTATTGAGTTACTTTGAGTAGCTAGATGTATTGAGTTACTTTGAGTAGCTAGACGTATTGAGTTACTTTGAGTAGCTAGACATATTGAGTTACTTTGAGTAGCTAGACATATTGAGTTACTTTGAGTAGCTAGACGTATTGAGTTACTTTGAGTAGCTAGACATATTGAGTTACTTTGAGTAGCTAGACGTATTGAGTTACTTTGAGTAGCTAGACGTATTGAATTACTTTGAGTAGCTAGAAGTATTGAGTTACCTTGGGTAGCTAGACATATTGAGTTACTTTGAGTAGGAAGATTTATTGAGTTACGTTGAGTAGCTAGACATATTGAGTTACTTTGAGTAGCTAGATGTATTGAGTTACTTTGAGTAGCTAGACTTATTGAGTTACTTTGAGTAGCTAGACATATTGAGTTACTTTGAGTAGCTAGACATATTGAGTTACTTTGAGTAGCGAGACATATTGAGTTACTTTGAGTAGCTAGACATATTGAGTTACTTTGAGTAGCTAGACATATTGAGTTACTTTGAGTAGCTAGACGTATTGAGTTACTTTGAGTAGCTAGACGTATTGAGTTACTTTGAGTAGCTAGACGTATTGAGTTACTTTGAGTAGCTAGACGTATTGAGTTACTTGGAGTATTAGACGTATTGGAGTTACTTTGAGTAGCTAGACATATTGAGTTACTTTGAGTAGCTAGACGTATTGTTACTTTTGAGTAGCTAGACGTATTGAATTACTTTGAGTAGCTAGACGTATTGAGTTACTTTGAGTAGCTAGACATATTGGCTACTTTGGAGTAGCTAGACATATTGAGTTACTTTGAGTAGCTAGACGATTGAGTTGTTGCTGAGTAGCTAGATGTATTGAGTTACTTTGGAGTAGCTAGATGCATTGGAGTTACTTTGAGTAGCTAGACATATTGAGTTACTTTGAGTAGCTAGACATATTGAGTTACTTTGAGTAGCTAGACATATTGAGTTACTTTGAGTAGCTAGACGTATTGAGTTACTTTGAGTAGCTAGACGTATTGAGTTACTTTGAGTAGCTAGACGATGAATTACTTTGAGTAGCTGGAGCGTATTGAGTTACTTTGAGTAGCTAGACATATTGAGTTACTTTGAGTAGCTAGACATATTGAGTTACTTTGAGTAGCTAGACGTATTGAGTTACTTTGAGTAGCTAGATGTATTGAGTTACTTTGAGTAGCTAGATGTATTGAGTTACTTTGAGTAACTAGATGTATTGAGTTACTTTGAGTAGCTAGACATATTGAGTTACTTTGAGTAGCTAGACATATTGAGTTACTTTGAGTAGCTAGACGTATTGAGTTACTTTGAGTAGATAGATGTATTGAGTTACTTTGTATGACATCCTTCCTCATGACACTTTGAGGTTTTCAAATCCCAAAATGCACTTTCAAGGTGATTCACTGAACATTTTCTTGGGGTTTTATTCTTTTGGGCGTGAATTCCCTCTGTTTCTCTGTCTCTGTCTCTCGGCTCTCTCTTCCTGTTTTCTCTCCTTCTGTCTCTCGGTCCCTCTTCCTGTTTCTCTCCCTCTGTCTCTCGGTCTCTCTCATCCTGTTTCTCTCCCTCTGTCTCTCTCATCCTGTTTCTCTCTCTCTGTCTCTCTCATCCTGTTTCTCTCCTCATCTCTCGGTCTCTCTCATCCTGTTTCTCTCTCCCTCTGTCTCTTGGTCTCTCTTCCTGTTTCTCTCCCTCTGTCTCTCGGTCTCTCTCATCCTGTTTCTCTCCCTCTGTCTCTCGGTCCTCTCTCATCCTCATTTCTCTCCTTCTGTCTCTCAGTCTCTCTTCCTGTTTCTCTCCCTCTGTCTCTCCCGATCTCTCTCATCCCTGTTTCTCTCCCTATGTCTCTCTCTGTCTCTCTCATCCTGTTTCTCTCCCTCTGTCTCCTCTCGGTCTCTCTCTTCCTGTTTCTCTTCCTATGTCTCTCGGTCTCTCTTCCTGTTTCATTCTCTCCCTCTGTCTCTCTCGGTCTCTCTTCCTGTTTCTATCCTCTGTCTCTCTCGGTCTCTCTTCCTGTTTCTATCCCTCTGTCTCTTGGTCTCTTTCTTTGGATACCTTTTCTCTTTCTTTCCCTCTCCATCCTTTTCACCCCCATTCTCCCTCTCTGTCTTCCCCCTGTCTCCCTCCACCCCTCTCTCCTTTCTCCCTCCATCCCTCTCTCCCTGTCTCCCTCCCTCCACCCCTCTCTCCTTTCTCCCTCTCTCCCTGTCTCCCTCCCTCCACCCCTCTCTCCTTTCTCCCTCCCTCCATCCCTCTCTCCCTGTCTCCCTCCCTCCATTCCTCTCTCCCTCCAACACCCTCTCCTGTCTCCCTCTATCCCTCTCTCCCTACATCCCTCTCTCCGTACATCCCTCCATACCTCTCTCCTGTCTCCATCCATCCCTCTCTCCCTGTCTCCCTCCATCCCTCTCTCCTCGCTCCCTCTATCCCTCTCCTGTCTCCCTCTATCCCTCTCTCCCTACATCCCTCTCTCCGTACATCCCTCTATACCTCTCTCCTGTCTCCATCCATACCTCTCTCCCTGTCTCCCTCTCTCCCTCCATTCCTCTCTCCCTCCATCCCTCTCTCCTCGCTCCCTCTATCCCTCTCTCCTGTCTCCCTCTATCCCTCTCTCCCTACATCCCTCTCTCCGTACATCCCTACATCCCTCTCTCCGTACATCCCTCCATACCTCTCTCCTGTCTCCATCCATACCTCTCTCCCTGTCTCCATCCCTCTCTCCCTGTCTCCCTCCATCCCTCTCTCCCTGTCTCCCTCCATCCCTATCTCCCTGTCTCTCTCCCTCCATTCCTCTCTCCCTCCATTCCTCTCTCCCCCATTCCTCTCTCCCTCCACCCCTCTCTCCCTGTCTCCCTCCATCCCACTCTCCCTGTCTCCCTCATCCCTCTCTCCCTCCTTCCCTCTCCTCCCCTCTTTCTGATGTCAGGGTTTCTCCAATGTGAGCTTGGACAAGGTCTTCCAAGGCGGGGCCAACATATCAGGCTTCCAGATAGTGAGCCCTGAGAACTCCATCGTTCAGCAGTTCCTACAGCGCTGGGAGAGACTGGATGAAAGGGAATTCCCAGAGGCCAAGAACACCCCGCTCAAGGTACCTACTGCAGACTACAGAACAGCAGCCAAGCCTTTCATGATGTACTGTTATGTATGCACAACAGAATGAATCCATCTCTTCTTTTGGATAGAGGGCTCTTCCTCCTCTCCATTCTTCTCCTCTCAGTATCTGTCACTCTCCCATTCTCTTTCCTATCCTTCTCTTCTCTTCTCCCTTCTTCTCCTCTCTTCTCCTCTCCTTTCCTCTCCTTCTCTTCTCCTTTCCTCTCCTTCTCTTCTCCTTTCTTCTCCCTTCTTCTCCTCTCCTTCTCTTCTCTTCTCCGTTCTTCTCCTTTCCTTTCCTCTCCTTCTCTTCTCCTCTCTTTATCTACTTCTCACGACTCCCTTTCCTCCTCCTTCCCTTCTCCTTCTTCTCCTTTCCTTTCCTCTCCTTCCCTTCTCCCTTCTTCTCCTTTCCTTTCCTCTCTATTCTTCTCTCCTCTTCTCCTTCTTCTCCTTTCCTTTCCTCTCCTTCCCTTCTCCCTTCTCCTTTCCTTTCCTCTCCTTCCCTTCTCCTCTCTTCTCCCTTCTTCTCCTTTCCTTTCCTCTCCTTCTCTTCTCCTCTCTTCTCCCTACTTCTCGACTCCTTTCCTCTCCTCTCCCTTCTTCTCCTTTCCTCTCCTTCTCTTCTCCCTTCTTCTCCTTTCCTTTCCTCTCCTTCCCTTCTCCTCTCTTCTCCCTTCTTCTCCTCTCCTTTCCTCTCCTTCTCTTCTCCTCTCCCTTCTTCTCCTCTCCTTTCCTCTACTCTTCTCCTTCTCTTCTCCTATCTTCTCCTTTCCTCTCCTTCTCTTCTCCTTTCCTCTCCTTCTCTTCTCCTTTCTTCTCCCTTCTTCTCCTCTCCTTCTCTTCTCTTCTCCGTTCTTCTCCTTTCCTTTCCTCTCCTTCTCTTGTCCTCTCTTCTCCCTTCTTCTCCTCTCCTTTCCTCTCCTTCTCTTCTCCTCTATTCTACCTACTTCTCGACTCCTTTCCTCTCCTTCTCTTCTCCCTTCTTCTCCTTTCCTTTCCTCTCTTCCCCTTCTCCTCTCTTCTCCGCTCTTTATCGACTCCTTTCCTCCTCCTTCTCTTCTCCCGTTCTTCTCCTTTCTTTCCTCTCCTCTCCTTCTTCTCCCTCTCCCCTTCTTCTCCTCTCCTTTCCTCTACTCTTCTCCTCTCTTCTCCCTTCTTCTCATCTCCTTTCTCTCCTTCTCTCTCCCCTCTTTTCGCTTTCTCCTCTCCTTCTCTCTCTTTTTCCTCTTGCCTATCCTCTTAGTATGTCCACTCTCCCATTCTTTATTTTTTCCATTTCTCTCCTTTACCCCAATCATCCACATCGAAAAGAGATCGAATCAAGGACATAAAGGCTCGGGGTTGAGGCTTATGACATCGATAGACAGTAATAAAGGAACTAAGGATCAGAACGTGCTGACATCGATGAGACAGTAATAAAGGAACTAAGGTCGGCGTGACGCCGATGGACAGTAATAAAAATAAGGTCAGAGCGTGACATCTCGATGAGACAGTAATAAAGGAACTAAGGTCAGGCGTGACATCGATAGACGTAATAAAGGAACTAAGGTCGGCATTGACATCAATGAACAGTAATAAAGGAACTAAAGGTCGGAAGCGTGACGAAATGAACAATGTAAAAGGAACTAGGTCAGAAATTGACATCGATAGAAATGGGCAATAAGGACACTTTCAGTCAGAGCGAGTGACATCGATAGACAGTAATAAAGGAACAAGGTCGACGTGACATAAATGGACGGTAATAAAGGAACAAGGTCAGAGCGTGACGCCAAATAGACGTAATAAAGGAACTAAGGTCAGAGAACGTGACATCGATGACAGTAATAAGGAACTAGGTCGAGCGTGACATCGATAGACAGTAATAAAAAGAACTAAGGTCAGAACATGACATGATAGACGTAATAAAGGAACTAAGGTCAGAGCGTGACGCCGATGAGACGGTAATAAAGGAACTAAGGTCAAACGTGACATCAATAGACAGTAATAAAGGAACTAAGGTCAGAACGTGACATCGATAGACAGTAATAAAGGAACTAAGGTCAGAACGTGACATCGATAGACAGTAATAAAGGAACTAAGGTCAGAACGTGACATCGATAGACAGTAATAAAGGAACTAAGGTCAGAACGTGACATCGATAGACAGATCAGGTCCGAAGCATCGTTTTAGCATAGCTTCAATTTACATGTAATTAAACAATGATCAATGCATTTGAAATGACACTTAATTGTCCCCCACGTTCATATGTTAAGTCACAAGCGATATCTCTGGCAGCACTGTGGCCCAATTACTTGGATGAATGATGCATCCTGACATAGAGATCCGCCACGTCCAAAGTTACACCGATTGGGAGCCAATGAATGAACTGAAATATGTCCCTCAAATCACACACTTCCAGGACAACAGGTGTAGACTAACAGTGAAATGTTTATGGGTTATTTTCCAACCAGGCAGAGAGAAAGATAAGATACAAATCAAATAACCAGACGTAGTGACACCAGGAATACATACACCGTGAATAACCAATAGAAATAACCGGTGAAAAAAGTTAGTGAGAGAGAGATGGGGATAGAGTGAGAGAGAGATGGGGATAGAGTGAGAGAGAATATT
>NW_026280654.1:0-11652 GCF_023373465.1 Oncorhynchus keta
CTGCTCCTCTTATCCTCTGCCCCCAGCGCTCTAGGCGACCAGTTTTGATAGCCTTTAGCCGCACCCCTCATACTACTCCTTCTCTGTTCCGCGGGTGATGTGGAGGTAAACCCAGGCCTGCATGCCCCCAGGTACCCTCATTTGTTGACTTCTGTGATCGAAAAAGTCTTGGTTTTATGCATCAACATCAGAAGCCTCCTCCCTAAGTTTGTTTTACTCACTGCTTTAGCACACTCTGCTAACCCTGATGTCCTTGCCGTGTCTGAATCCTGGCTCAGGAAGGCCACCAAAAATTCAGAGATTTCCATACCCAACTATAACATCTTCCGTCAAAGATAGAACTGCCAAAGGGCGGAGTGGCAGTCTACTGCAGAGATAGCCTGCAAAGTAATGTCATACTTTCCAGGTCCATACCCAAACAGTTTGAACTACTAATTTTGAAAATTACTCTCTCCAGAAACAAGTCTATCACTGTTGCCGCCTGCTACCGACCCCGTCAGCTCCCAGCTGCGCCCTGGACACCATTTGTGAATTGATCGCCCCCATCTAGCTTCAGAGTTTGTTCTGTTAGGTGACCTAAACTGGGACATGCTTAACACCCGGCAGTCCTACAATCTAAAGCTAGATGCCCTCAATCTCCACTCAAATCATCAAGGAACCCACCAGGTATAACCCTAACTCTGTAAACAAGGACACCCTCATAGACGTCATCCGACCAACTGGCCCTCCAAATATACCTCAGCTGTCTTCAACCAGGATCTCAGCGATCACTGCCTCATCGCCTGTATCCGCCACGGGCACCAGTCAAACGACCACCCCTCATCACTGTCAAAACGCTCCTAAAACACTTCTGTGAGCAGGCCTTTCTAATCGACCTGGCCGTGTATCCTGGAAGGACATTGACCTCATCCCGTCAGTTGAGGATGCCTGGTCATTCTTTAAAAGTAACTTCCTCACCATTTTAGATAAGCATGCTCCGTTCAAAAATGCAGAGACCAAGAACAGATACAGCCCTTGGTTCCTCCAGACCTGACTGCCCTCGACCAGCACAAAAACATCCTGTGGCGGACTGCAATAGCATCAAATAGCCCCGTGATATGCAACTGTTCAGGAAGTCAGGAACCAATACACGCAGTCAGTCAGGAAAGCTAAGGCCAGCTTCTTCAGGCAGAAGTTTGCATCCTGTAGCTCCAACTCCAAAGTTCTGGGACACTGTGAAGTCTATGGAGAACAAGAGCACCTCCTCCCAGCTGCCCACTGCACTGAGGCTAGGAAACACGGTCTCCACCCGATAAATCCATGATTATCGAAAACTTCAATAAGCACTTCTCAACGGCTGGCCATGCCTTCCGCCTGGCTACTCCAACCTCGGCCAACAGCTCCGCCCCCCGTAGTTCCTCACCCAAGCCTCTCCAGGTTCTCCTTTACCCAGATCCAGATAGCAGATGTTCTGAAGAGCTGCAAAACCTGGACCCGTACAAATCAGCTGGGCTTGACAATCTGGACCGCTATTTCTGAAACTATCTGCCGCCATTTCGCAACCCCTATTACCAGCCTGTTCAACCTCTCTTTCATATCGTCTGAGATCCCCAAGGATTGGAAAGCTGCCGCAGTCATCCCCCCTCTTCAAAGGGGAGACACCCCTGGACCCAAACTGCTATAGACCTATATCCATCCTGCCCTGCCTATCTAAGGTCTTCGAAAGCCAAGTCAACAAACAGGTCACTGACCATCTCGAATCCCACCGTACCTTCTCCGCTGTGCAATCTGGTTTCCGAGCCGGTCACGGGTGCACCTCAGCCACACTCAAGGTACTAAATGATATCATAACCGCCATCGATAAAAGACAGTACTGTGCAGCCGTCTTCATCGACCTCGCCAAGGCTTTCGACTCTGTCAATCACCAAATTCTTATCGGCAGACTCAACAGCCTCGGTTTTCGGATGACTGCCTTGCCTGGTTCACCAATTACTTTGCAGACAGAGTTCAGTGTGTCAAATCAGAGGGCATGCTGTCCGGTCCTCTGGCAGTCTCTATGGGGTGCCACAGGGTTCAATTCTCGGGCCGACTCTTTTCTCTGTATATATCAATGATGTTGCTCTTGCTGCGGGCGATTCCCTGATCCACCTCTACGCAGACGACACCATTCTATATGCTTTCGGCCCCGTCATTGGACACTGTGCTATCAACCTCCAAACGAGCTTCAATGCCATACAGCACTCCTTCCGTGGCCTCCAACTGCTCTTAAAGCGAGTAAAACCAAATGCATGCTTTTCAACCGATCGCTGCCTGCACCCGCATGCCCGACTAGCATCACCACCCTGGATGGTTCCAACCTTGAATATGTGGACATCTATAAGTACCTAGGTGTCTGGCTAGACTGCAAACTCTCCTTCAGACTCATCAAACATCTCCAATCAAAAATCAAATCCCAATTACGGCTTTCTATTCATAACAAAGCCTCCTTCACTCCACGCTGCCAAGCTTACCCTAGTAAAACTGACTATCCTACCGATCCTCGACTTCGGCGATGTCATCTACAAAATGGCTTCCAACACTCTACTCAGCAAACTGGATGCAGTCTACCACAGTGCCATCCGTTTTGTCACTAAAGCACCTTATACCACCCACCACTCGACTTGTATGCTCTAGTCGGCTGGCCCTCACTACATATTCGTCGCCAGACCCACTGGCTCAGGTCATCTACAAGTCCATGCTAGGTAAAGCTCCGCCTTATCTCAGTTCACTGGTCACGATGGCAACACCCATCCGTAGCACGCGCTCCAGCAGGTGTATCTCACTGATCATCCCTAAAGCCAACACCTCATTTGGCCGCCTTTCGTTCAGTACTCTGGAACGAAAGCTGCCTGTGCTGCCTGTGACTGGAACGGGTGCAAAAATCGCTGAAGTTGGAGACTTTTATCTCCTCTCCAACTTCAAACATCAGCTATCCGAGCAGCTAACTTGATCGCTGCAGCTGTACATAGTCTATAGGTAAATAGCTCACCCTTTTTCACCTACCTCATTCCCATACTGTTTTTATACTGTTTTTATTTATTTACTTTTCTGCTCTTTTGCACACCAATATCTCTACCTGTACATGCCCATCTGATCATTTATCACTCCAGTGTTAATCTGCAAAATTGTATTATTCGCCTACCTCCTCATGCCTTTTGCACACATTGTATATAGACTGCCCATTTTTTCTACTGTGTTATTGACTTGCTAATTGTTTACTCCATGTGTAACTCTGTGTTGTCTGTTCACACTGCTATGCTTTATCTTGGCCAGGTCGCAGTTGCAAATGAGAACTTGTTCTCAACTAGCCTACCTGGTTAAATAAGGTGAAATAAAAAATAAAAATTGTATTATGACAGACCAGCTAGATCTACTGTCTCTATTATAACATGACAGACCAGCTAGATCTACTGTCTCTATTATAACATGACAGACCAGCTAGATCTACTGTCTCTATTATAACATGACAGACCAGCTAGATCTACATTATGCCAGACCAGCTAGATCTACGGTCTCTATTATATTATGACAGACCAGCTAGATCTACGGTCTCTATTATATTATGACAGACCAGCTAGATCTACTGTCTCTATTATATTATGACAGACCAGCTAGATCTACTGTCTCTATTATATTATGACAGACCAGCTATATCTACCGTCTCTATTATATTATGACAGTCCAGCTAGATCTTCTGTCTCTATTATGTTATGACAGACCAGTTGGTTCTACTGTCTCTATTACATTATGACAGACCAGCTAGATCTACTGTCGCTTTTATATGACAGGCCAGCTAATTCTACTGTCTCTATTATAATATGACAGACCAGCAAGATCTACTTTTCTCTGTCTCTTTTATATTATGACAGACCATCTAGATCTACTGTCTCTATTATATTATGACAGACCAGCTAGATCTACTGTCTCTATTATATTATGACAGACCAGCTAGATCTACTGTCTCTATTATATTATGACAGACCAGCTAGATCTACTGTTTCTATTACATTATGACAGACCAGCTAGATCTACTGTTTCTATTATACTATGACAGACCAGCTAGATCTACTGACTCTATTGTATTTTGACAGACCAGCTAGTTCTACTGTCTCTATTACAACATGACAGACCAGCTCGATTTACTTTCTCTATTATATTATGACAGACCATCTATATCTACTGTCTCTATTGTATTATGACAGACCAGCTAGATCTACTGTCTCTATTATATTATGACAGACCAGCTAGATCTACTGTCTCTATTATACTATGACAGACCAGCTAGATCTACTGTCTCTATTATATTATGACAGACCATCTATATCTACTGTCTCTATTATATTATGACATACCAGCTAGATCTACTGTCTCTATTATATTATGACAGACCAGCTAGATCTACTGTCTCTATTTATTATGACAGACCAGCTAGATCTTCTGTCTCTATGTCTCTATTATATTATGACAGACCATCTATATCTACTGTCTCTATTATATTATGACAGACCAGCTAGATCTACTGTCTCTATTATATTATGACAGACCAGCTAGATCTACTGTCTCTATTTATATCTATGACAGACCAGCTAGATCTCTGTCTCTAGCTAGATCTACTGTCTCTATTATATTATGACAGACCAGCTAGATCTACTGTCTCTATTATATTATGACAGACCAGCTAGATCTACTGTCTCTATTATATTATGACAGACCAGCTAGATCTACTGTCTCTATTATATTATGACAGACCAGCTAGATCTACTGTCTCTTTTATACTATGACAGACCAGCTAGATCTTCTGTCTCTATGTCTCTATTATATTATGACAGACCAGCTAGATCTACTGTCTCTATTATATTATGACAGACCAGCTAGATCTACTGTCTCTATTATATTATGACAGACCAGCTAGATCTACTGTCTCTATTATATTATGACAGACCAGCTATATCTACTGTCTCTATTATATTATGACAGACCAGCTAGATCTACTGTCTCTATTATATTATGACAGACCAGCTAGATCTACTGTCTCTATTATATTATGACAGACCAGCTAGATCTACTGTCTCTATTACATTATGACAGACCAGCTAGATCTACTGTTTCTATTACATTATGACAGACCAGCTAGATCTACTGTCTCTATTGTATTATGACAGACCATCTAGATCTACTGTCTCTATTATACTATGACAGACCAGCTAGATCTACTGTCTCTATTATATTATGACAGACCAGCTAGATCTACTGTCTCTTTTATACTATGACAGACCAGCTAGATCTTCTGTCTCTATGTCTCTATTATATTATGACAGACCATCTGTATCTACTGTCTCTATTGTATTATGACAGACCAGCTAGATCTACTGTCTCTATTATATTATGACAGACCAGCTAGATCTACTGTCTCTATTATATTATGACAGACCAGCTAGATCTACTGTCTCTATTATATTATGACAGACCAGCTAGATCTACTGTCTCTATTACAATATGACAGACCAGCTAGATCTACTGTCTCTATTATGTTATGACAGACCAGTTGGTTCTACTGTCTCTATTACAATATGACAGACCAGCTAGATTTACTTTCTCTATTATATTATGACAGACCAGCTAGATCTACTGTCTCTGTTATATTATGACAGACCATCTATATCTACTGGATTCGTCAGGACCTCCAACAGCCGAAGCTAAGTAGTAACATTAACATGATGCCTTCTAATTGCAGCCGCTGTGTTCGCCTTACGGCGAGGATAGCTGTACTGCAAGCCCAGCTTCAGACGCAATCGTTAGGCAAGGGTAATTTCAGTGTAGGAAAGGATGAAACAGCGTCTGTGCCACCAGTAAGTGCAGATAGTAGTATAAATCCCCTGGCACAGTCCCCGCAGCCGGACAACTTTTCACGGTTTCTGGAAGGAAATGCTGTAGGAACGCTCAACCGTGTCGCTCATTCAGCAGACAGAAACTTTCAACCGGTTTTCCCCATTAACAGCGGGTCGGTGTCAGAGGCCGAGTCTTCTCTGGTCTCTACTCCTCCCGTTACGGGGTCTGAGACGCCGAAGCTTCCCACCATTAGCTCTGACAAATTGAAAACTCTAGTCATTGGCGACTCCATTACCCGCAGTATTAGACTTAAAGCGAATCATCCAGCGATCATACACTGTTTACCCGGGGCAGGGCTACCGACGTTAAGGCTAATCTGAAGATGGTGCTGGCTAAAGCTAAAACTGGCGAGTGTAGAGAGTATAGAGATATTGTTATCCACGTCGGCACCAACGATGTTAGGATGAAACAGTCAGAGATCACAAGCGCAACATAGCTTCTGCGTGCATATCAGCTAGAAAGATGTGTCGGCATCGAGTAATTGTCTCTGGCCCTCCCAGTTAGGGGAGTGATGAGCTCTACAGCAGAGTCTCACAACTCAATCGCTGGTTGAAAACTGTTTTCTGCCCCTCCCAAAAGATAGAATTTGTAGATAATTGGCCCTCTTTCTGGGACTCACCCACAAACAGGACCAAGCCTGACCTGCTGAGGAGGACGGACTCCATCCTAGCTGGAGGGGTGCTCTCATCTTATCTGCCAACATAGACAGGGCTCTAACTCCTCTAGCTCCACAATGAAATAGGGTGCAGGCCAGGCAGCAGGCTATTAGCCAGCCTGCCAGCATAGTGGAGTCTGCCACTAGCATAGTCAGTGTAGTCAGCTCAGCTATCACCATTGAGACCGTGTCTGTGCCTCGACCTAGGTTGGGCAAAACTAAACATGGCGGTGTTCGCCTTAGCAATCTCACTAGGATAAAGACCACCTCCATTCCTGTCATTACTGAAAGAGATCATGATACCTCACATCTCAAAATAGGGCTACTTAATGTTAGATCCCTTACTTCAAAGGCAATTATAGTCAATGAACTAATCACTGATCATAATCTTGATGTGATTGGCCTGACTGAAACATGGCTTAAGCCTGATGAATTTACTGTGTTAAATGAGGCCTCACCTCCTGGCTACACTAGTGACCATATCCCCGTGCATCCCGCAAAGGCGGAGGTGTTGCTAACATTTACGATAGCAAATTTCAATTTACAAAAAAAAAAAAAATGACGTTTTTGTCTTTTGAGCTTCTAGTCATGAAATCTATGCAGCCTACTCAATCACTTTTTATAGCTACTGTTTACAGGCCTCCTGGGCCATATACAGCGTTTCTCACTGAGTTCCCTGAATTCCTATCAGACCTTGTAGTCATTGCAGATAATATTCTAATCTTTGGTGACTTTAATATTCACATGGAAAAGTCCACAGACCCACTCCAAAAGGCTTTTGGAGCCATCATCGACTCAGTGGGTTTTGTCCAACATGTCTCTGGACCCACTCACTGTCACAGTCATACGCTGGACCTAGTTTTGTCCCATGGAATAAATGTTGTGGATCTTAATGTTTTTCCTCATAATCCTGGACTATCGGACCACCATTTTATTACGTTTGCAATTGCAACAAATAATCTGCTCAGACCCCAACCAAGGAACATCAAAAGTCGTGCTATAAATTCACAGACAACACAAAGATTCCTTGATGCCCTTCCAGACTCCCTCTGCCTACCCAAGGACGCCAGAGGACAAAAATCCGTTAACCACCTAACTGAGGATCTCAATTTAACCTTGCGCAATACCCTAGATGCAGTTGCACCCCTAAAACTAAAAAAATGTCTCATAAGAAACTAGCTCCCTGGTACACAGAAAATACCCGAGCTCTGAAGCAAGCTTCCAGAAAATTGGAACGGAAATGGCGCCACACCAAACTGGAAGTCTTCCGACTAGCTTGAAGGACGGTACCGTGCAGTACCGAAGAGCCCTTACTGCTGCTCGATCGTCCTATTTTTCTAACTTAATTGAGGAAAATAAGAACAATCCGAAATTCCTTTTTGATACTGTGGCAAAGCTAACTAAAAAGCAGCATTCCCCAAGAGAGGATGACTTTCACTTTAGCAGTGATAAATTCATGAACTTCTTTGAGGAAAAGATTATGATTATTAGAAAGCAAATTACGGACTCCTCTTTAAACCTGCGTATTCCTCCAAACCTCAGTTGTCCTGAGTCTGCACAACTCTGCCAGGACCTAGGATCAAGAGAGACGCTCAAGTGTTTTAGTACTATATCTCTTGACACAATGATGAAAATAATCATGGCCTCTAAACCTTCAAGCTGTATACTGGACCCTATTCCAACTAAACTACTGAAAGAGCTGCTTCCTGTGCTTGGCCCTCCTATGTTGAACATAATAAACGGCTCTCTATCCACTGGATGTGTACCAAACTCACTAAAAGTGGCAGTAATAAAGCCTCTCTTGAAAAAGCCAAACCTTGACCCAGAAAATATAAAAACTATCGGCCTATATCGAATCTTCCATTCCTCTCAAAGATTTTAGAGAAGGCTGTTGCGCAGCAACTCACTGCCTTCCTGAAGACAAACAATGTATACGAAATGCTTCAGTCTGGTTTTAGACCCCATCATAGCACTGAGACGGCACTTGTGAAGGTGGTAAATGACATTTTAATGGCATCGGACCGAGGCTCTGCATCTGTCCTCGTGCTCCTAGACCTTAGTGCTGCTTTTGATACCATCGATCACCACATTCTTTTGGAGAGATTGGAAACCCAAATTGGTCTACACGGACAAGTTCTGGCCTGGTTTAGATCTTATCTGTCGGAAAGATATCAGTTTGTCTCTGTGAATGGTTTGTCCTCTGACAAATCAACTGTACATTTCGGTGTTCCTCAAGGTTCTGTTTTAGGACCACTATTGTTTTCACTATATATTTTACCTCTTGGGGATGTTATTCGAAAACATAATGTAAACTTTCACTGCTATGCGGATGACACACAGCTGTACATTTCAATGAAACATGGTGAAGCCCCAAAATTGCCCTCGCTAGAAGCATGTGTTTCAGACATAAGGAAGTGGATGGCTGCAAACTTTCTACTATTAAACTCGGACAAAACAGAGATGCTTGTTCTAGGTCCCAAGAAACAAAGAGATCTTCTGTTGAATCTGACAATTAATCTTAATGGTTGTACAGTCGTCTCAAATAAAACTGTGAAGGACCTCGGCGTTACTCTGGACCCTGATCTCTTTTGAAGAACATATCAAGACCATTTCGAGGACAGCTTTTTTCCATCTACGTAACATTGCAAAAATCAGAAACTTTCTGTCCAAAAATGATGCAGAAAAATTAATCCATGCTTTTGTCACTTCTAGGTTAGACTACTGCAATGCTCTATTTTCCGGCTACCCGGATAAAGCACTAAATAAACTTCAGTTAGTGCTAAATACGGCTGCTAGAATCCTGACTAGAACCAAAAATTTGATCATATTACTCCAGTGCTAGCCTCTACACTGGCTTCCTGTCAAAGCAAGGGCTGATTTCAAGGTTTTACTGCTAACCTACAAAGCATTACATGGGCTTGCTCCTACCTACCTCTCTGATTTGGTCCTGCCGTACATACCTACACGTACGCTACGGTCACAAGACGCAGGCCTCCTAATTGTCCCTAGAATTTCTAAGCAAACAGCTGGAGGCAGGGCTTTCTCCTATAGAGCTCCATTTTTATGGAACGGTCTGCCTACCCATGTCAGAGACGCAAACTCGGTCTCAACCTTTAAGTCTTTACTGAAGACTCATCTCTTCAGTGGGTCATATGATTGAGTGTAGTCTGGCCCAGGAGTGGGAAGGTGAACGGAAAGGCTCTGGAGCAACGAACCGCCCTTGCTGTCTCTGCCTGGCCGGTTCCCCTCTTTCCACTGGGATTCTCTGCCTCTAACCCTGTTACGGGGGCTGAGTCACTGGCTTGCTGGGGCTCTCTCGTGCCGTCCCTGGGGGGGCGTCACCTGGGTGGGTTGATTCACTGTTGTGGTCGGCCTGTCTGCTGTTGCCCCCCCTTGGGCTGTACCGTGGCGGAGATCTTTGTGGGCTATACTCGGCCTTGTCTCAGGATGGTAAGTTGGTGGTTGAAGATATCCTCTAGTGGTGTGGGGGATGTGCTTTGGCAAAGTGGGTGGGGTTATATCCTTCCTGTTTGGCCCTGTCCGGGGTGTCCTCGGATGGGGCCACAGTGTCTCCTGACCCCTCCTGTCTCAGCCTCCAGTATTTATGCTGCAGTAGTTTATGTGTCGGGGGCTAGGGTCAGTTTGTTATATCTGGAGTACTTCTCCTGTCCTATTCGGTGTCCTGTGTGAATCTAAGTGTGCGTTCTCTAATTCTCTCCTCTCTCTTTCTTTCTCTCTCTCGGAGGACCTGAGCCCTAGGACCATGTCCCAGGACTACCTGACATGAGGACTCCTTGCTGTCCCCAGTCCACCTGGCCATGCTCCTGCTCCAGTTTCAACTGACCTGAGCCCTAGGACCGTGCCCCAGGACTACCTGACATGAAGGCTCCTTGCTGTCCCCAGTCCACCTGACTGTGCTGCTGCTCCAGTTTCAACTGTTCTGCCTTATTATTATTCGACCATGCTGGTCATTTATGAACATTTGAACATCTTGGTCATGTTCTGTTATAATCTCTACCCGGCACAGCCAGAAGAGGACTGGCCACCCCACATAGCCCGGTTCCTCTCTAGGTTTCTTCCTAGGTTTTGGCCTTTCTAGGAGTTTTTCCTACCGTGCTTTTACACCTGCATTGTTTGCTGTTTGGGGTTTTAGGCTGGGTTTCTGTACAGCACTTTGAGATATCAGCTGATGTACGAAGGGCTATATAAATAAATTTGATTTGGATTCTAATGTCTCTATTATATTATGACAGACCAGCGAGATCTACTGTCTCTTTTATACTATGACAGACAGCTAGTCTTTGCAATCTCTATCTCTATTATATTATGACAGACCATCTGTATCTACTATCTATTGTATTACTGTGAATGGCTGGATCTACTGTCTCTGTTACATTATGCCAGACCAGCTAGATCTACTGTCTCTATTATGTTATGTCAGACCAGCTAGATCTACTGTCGCTTTTATAATATGACAGTCCAGCTAGATCTACCTGTCTCTATTATCTTATAAGACAGACCAGTTGGTCCTACTGTCTCTATTACAATATGACAGACCAGCTCGATCTACTGTTTCTATTGCATTATGACAGACCAGCTAGATCTACGAGTCTCTATTGCATTTTGACAGACCAGATAGATCTACTGTCTCTATTATATTATGACAGACCATCTATATCTACTGTCTCTATTATATTATGACAGACCAGCCGGATCTACTGTCTCTATTATGTTATGACAGACCAGCTAGATCTACTGTCTCTATTACATTATGACAGCTAGATCACTGCTCTATTATCTGACAGACCAGTTTCTACAGTCTCATTTTGACAGACCAGATAGATCTACAGTCTCTATTGCATTTTGACAGACCAGCTAGATCTACTGTCTCTATTACATTATGCCAGACCAGCTAGATCTACGGCCTCTATTACCATGATGACAGACTAGCTAGATCTACTGTCTCTATTATATAATGACAGACCAGCTAGATCTACTGCTCTTTATACTATGACAGACCAGCTAGATCTTCTGTCTCTATGTCTTTCTGATATTATGACAGACCATCTATATCTACTATCTCTAAACAT
>NW_026280655.1:0-47090 GCF_023373465.1 Oncorhynchus keta
ACGCTGACAGAGAAGGGCAACATCTTACTAGTTCCAACTCAACTTTGCTATATAGTGACTTTCATTATATTTACAATTACTTTTTTGGGGGGATCGGATGGCACCTTCTGGGGAACTGGAAAGGTGGAGAAGATACGTTTTTATCTTAAATAACAAGTGATGTGCTGCTTCATATTTGAAGGAAATCTCTAGATTTTGCTCACCATATATAGAATACCTCATGGTAAACTGTAGACCTCTACCATATATAGAATACCTCATGGTAAACTGTAGACCTCTATCTGATATAGAATACCTCATGGTAAACTGTAGACCTCTATCTGATATAGAATAAATTACGCGGCAACTGTAGACCTCTACCTGATATAGAATACCTCATGGTAAACTGTAGATCTCTACCTGATATAGAATACCTCATGGTAAACTGTAGACCTCTATCTGATATAGAATACCTCATGGTAAACTGTAGACCTCTACCTGATATAGAATACCTCATGGTAAACTGTAGACGTCTACCTGATATAGAATACCTCATGGTAAACTGTACACCTCTACCTGATATAGAATACCTCATGGTAAACTGTAGACCTCTACCTGATATAGAATACCTCATGGTAAACTGTAGACCTCTACCTGATATAGAATACCTCATGGTAAACTGTACACCTCTACCTGAAATAGAATACCTCATGGTAAACTGTACACCTCTACCTGATATAGAATACCTCATGGTAAACTGTACACCTCTACCTGAAATAGAATACCTCATGGTAAACTGTACACCTCATAGAATACCACCTCATGTTATTCACCGAGGTAGCGTTTCTGGTGGGTTGAGACTTTTCACCCTGTGAAGGACATAAAACCCGTCCTACCTCACTTTCCTGTCTCCTGCGCCACTAGGGGGCGCTAAAACTCTACACCACTTTTATTCTACCCACAAGGCACTGCTTCGTTCTCCCTTAGGCAAATCTGACCATGACTACATTATTCTGCTTCCTGATTACAAACAAAAGCTCAAACAGGAAGTACCAGTGATGTGTTCAATGTGGGGAAGTGGTCCGACGAAAGCAGACCGAGGCTACAAGACTGTTTTGCTAGTACAGAACTGGATTTGTTCCGGGACTCATCCCTAACATTGAGAAGTTCCCCACAACCGTCCACGCGTCAATAAGTGCATAGACGATGTCGTCCCCCACAGCGACTATAGAACGTATCCAAACCAAAAAAAAACATAGATTTACAGGCAACAGATGTGCTGAGCTAAAGTCTACAGACATCCGACGCGTACAAAAGAAATCCCACTACGACTCCAAACGAGACATCAAAACCCTTCAAAAGGGACAATAGAGGAAGAAGGTGTAATGCTATTACACCGGCTACTACACTAGTCGTATGTGGCAGGGCTTGCAGACGGATAACGGCGATTACAAAAGGAAACCTCAACCTGGAGAGATGCTCCAGAACCTTTTATGCTTCAATGAATATTACACTGTGCCTTACGCGAAAGCCCCTGTTTTTCCAGATGACTGTGTGATCTCGACTCTCCATTGGCCGATATGAGCAAAACGTTTTAAAAACAGGTTAACAGTTAGCAGGTGTCTTCACGGACATTGTCAAACTCTCCTTGCCCCAGTCTGTAATCCCAACGTGTTTCAAGCCATTGTTCCTGTTCCCAAGAGTACCAAAGGTAACCTGACTAAATTATTATCGCCCTGGAGCACTCAAATATGTAATGATGAAGTGCTTTAAAAGGCTGGTCATGGCACTAATCAACACCATCATCCCAGGCCCACTCTAATTTGCAAAACAACTCAATGTATCCACAGATGATGCAATCTCACTCCCAACTCCAACCTGGACAAGAGGGGAAGTAACTATGTGAGAATGCTGTTCATTGACTACAGCTCAGCGTTCAACACTATAGTCCTCTCCAAGCTCATCACTAAGTTAAGGACCCTGGGACTAAAACACCTCCCTCTCTGCAACTGGATTTCCTGATTGGCCAGCCCCAGGTGGTAAGGGTAGGCAACAACAACTCCACAATGCTGACCCTCTCAACAAGGGGCTCCCCAAGTGTGTGCTTAGTCCCCTCTACTGCCTAGTAAATACAACCCATATTTCTGTTCTTACTTACATTTCAGTCAATTAGCAGAGGCTTTATCCAGAGTGCCTGACAGTAGTGTGCAGACACATTTTCTGTACTTTTCCATACTGGTTCACCATGGGAATTGAACACACAACCCTGGCATTACAAACACCATGCTATACCACCTGCGCCACATGATTTTACAACACTGTATATAGCCATAACATGATATTTGAAATGTCTCTATTCCTTTGAAACTTTTGTGAGTGTAATGTTTACTGTTCATTTCTGATAGATAATAATCAAAGTGAAATAAACTATTTCACTTGCTTTTGGCAATGTGTGGATGGGGGCGGCAGCGTAGCCTAGTGGTTAGAGTGTAGAAACAGAAAGGTTGCAAGTTCAAATCCCGAGCTGACAAGGTACAAATTTGTCGTTCTGCCCCTGAACAGGCAGTTAACCCAATGTTCCTAGGCCATCATTGAAAATAAGATTTTGTTCTAAATTAACTGACTTGCCTAGTTAAATAAAGGTAAAATAAAAAATTTAAACATATGTTTCCCATGCCAATAAAGTCCTTTGAATTGAATTTAGAGAGACGGAGAGAGAGAGGAAGTGGCTGGCTCTGGAAATGTCTAACGAAAGCAATGTCACTGCACACTAACAGGGGGCAAAGCCACCCAGACTCCTTGCTCACTAACATGGGGCAGTGACCAGTGGCCTGGCCACCCAGAGTCCTTGCTCTAACTAGTGACAGTGGGGCAGTGACCAGTGGCCTGGCCACCCAGAGTCCTTGCTCCGGCCAAACGTTATGCTACGCCGACGGACATTAGTTTCTTCTCTCCGCAATGAGTCTGGATCTGATCCGTCCCTTATGATTTCTAGACCGTCTGATTGGTCCCAGAAACCGTTTGGCCAAGAGCCAGAACACACTTGGGTATAGCAGTGTTTTTGAAAATTCGTCATTGGCTTTGATACTGATGACTTTGTTTTGTACAACAACCCTCTTTTTGACTTCACCACAAACAATTTCGACGATGTCAGTCTCAGACTGAAGAACGTAGCGAACATGCAGCAGAGGGACAATTCAGTTTGAGTCATCAGGCAAGGGGTTAACCACAGCACGGAGGTCGCCAGGCAAGGGGCTAACCACAGCACGGAGGTCGCCAGGCAAGGGGCTAACCACAGCACGGAGGTCGCCATGCAAGGGTTAACCACAGCACGGAGGTCGCCAGGCAAGGGGTTAACCACATCACGGTCGCCAGGCAAGGGGTTAACCACAGCACGGAGGTCGCCAGGCAAGGGGCTAACCACAGCACAGAGGTCGCCAGGCAAGGGGCTAACCACAGCACGGAGGTCGCCAGGCAAGGGGCTACCACAGCACGGAGGTCAGGCAAGGGGTTAACCACAACACGGGGCTAAGGGGCCCACAGCACGGAGGTCGTCAGGCAAGGGGGTTAACCACAGCACGGAGGTCGCCAGGGCAAGGGGTTAACCACAGCACGGAAGCATTTCATAACTGTCATTCAAATGTGTGTTTTAAGTGCTCATGGTGTCGCACACATAGTAGTAGTGGATGGATATGCTGTACTGTGTTTGAAGTGGTCCTTCTGTAGCTCAGTTGGTAGAGCATGGCGCTTGTAACGCCAGGGTAGTGGGTTCGATTCCAGGACCACCCATACGTAGAATGTATGCACACATGACTGTAAGTCGCTTTGGATAAAAGCGTCTGCTAAATGGCATATATTATTATATTATTATTATTATATTAAGACATGTTTAAATAACTGTATCTTTAGGCTTTTCAAACGCTTTTCTGGGATCTGTGCTTCTAGTTACAGAAATGATATACTCCATATAACATTGCTTATGCTGTCCAGTGTTTTAGGACTACACTACTTCAGCACACAACCAGACTTTCAGTCCTTGTTGAAATGACTTAGTGGCTGAGGGGTTTTGTACTCATAGAAATAGCGTTTTAATCGTAGACATAGCATTTTTTAGCGTTTAATCATAGACATAGCGTTTTAATCATAGCGTTTTAATCATAGACATAGCGTTTTAATCATAGACATAGCATTTTAATCATAGACATAGCGTTTTAATCGTTTTAATAGACATAGCATTTTAATCATAGTAGACATAGCGTTTTAATCAGTTTAATCATAGACATAGCGTTTTTAATCATAGACATAGCGTTTTAATCATAGACATAGCGTTTTAATTTTAATCATAGACATAGCGTTTTAATCATAGACAGCGTTTTAATCATAGAGCGTTTTTAATTGTAGACATAGCCATAGACATAGCGTTTTAATCATAGACATAGCGTTTTAATCATAGCGTTTAATCATAGACATTGCGTTTTAATCATAGACATTGTTTTAATCATAGACATAGCGTTTTTAATCGTAGACATAGCGTTTTAATCATAGTTTTAATCATAGACATAGCGTTTTAATAGACATAGCGTTTTAATCATAGACATAGCGTTTTAATCATAGTTTTAATCATAGACACAGCGTTTTTTAGACATTGTTTTAATCATAGACATAGCCATAGACATAGCGTTTTAATCATAGACATAGCGTTTTAAATCGTTTTTAATCATAGACACAGCGTTTTTAATCGTAGACACAGCGTTTTAATCATAGACATTGCGTAGACATCATAGACATAGTGTTTTAATCATAGACATGTTTTAATCATAGACATAGCGTTTTTTTAATCATAGACATAGCGTTTTAATCATAGACATAGCGTTTTAATCATAGCGTTTTAATCATAGACATAGCGTTTAATCAGACATAGCGTTTTAATAGACATAGCCATAGCGTTTTAATCATAGTTTTAACACAGCGTTTTAATCATAGACATTGCGTTTTAATCATAGACATTGCATTTTAATCGTAGACATAGCGTTTTTAATCGTAGACATAGCGCGACATTTTTAATCATAGACATAGCGTTTTAATCATAGACATAGCGTTTTTTAATCATAGACATAGCGTTTTAATCATAGTTTTAATCACAGCGTTTTAATCATAGATATCGTAGACATAGCGTTTTAATCATAGACATAGCGTTTTAATCATACACAGCGTTTTAATCATAGACATAGCGTTTTAATCATAGACATAGCGTTTTAATCATAGACATAGCGTTTTAATCGTAGACACAGCGTTTTAATCATAGACATAGCGTTTTAATCATAGACATAGCGTTTTAATCATAGACATAGCGTTTTAATCATATACATCGTTTTAATCATAGACATAGCGTTTTAATCATAGACATAGCGTTTTAATCATAGACACATCGTTTTAATCATAGACATAGCGTTTTAATCATAGACACAGCGTTTTAATCGTTAGCGTTTTAATCATAGACAGCGTTTTAATAGACATAGTTAATCATAGTGCGTTTTAATCATAGACATTGTGTAAGTGACCTAATTCTAACTCATACATGTCATGCACTGCATCATATGGGAATATCATATTCTCCAGTGTTACAAAACACCTCTTTAACACTTGCTGGGTTTGACACCCACCCCCACCCACACCCACCACACACCCACACACAGCCCACACACAGCCATTAAAACACACACAGCCATTAAAACACACACACAAACACACACAGCCACACAAAACACACACACACACACACACACACACACACACAGCCATTAAAACACACACACACATAGAGTGAGAGAGAGCCCGGAGGCCGGTGTGAAGTAGTGTGACTCACCTTCTGTGGGTGATGTTCTGAGCCGTTGACAGAGCCCGTCCATGTCCCCGTACTCCTCCTGGATCTTAACCACCGCCTCGCTGCCTCTCAGCTCCATGAGGTCGCGCAGCTCCATGACCGAGACCCCAAAGCCCCCCTCGTGGTTACTGCTGACATCGTTTCCTTGGTTCTTAGCGTAATAATCACTGTTCCTCAGGTCCCCCATGGTGACTTGACTAGCTGCTCAGTATCTTGACGCAGAAAAAAAAACTCAAATGAGTCGTGTAGGTTGAGAGAAAGAGAGATTCTTAAAAAATAAAGAAAGGGAAAGAGAAAGCGAGAGAGAGAGAGAGAGGGATGAATGACACTGGAATGTGCCCGGTGATACCGGAGAAACCAGACGATAGATCTCTAGGTCAGAGAGAGAGAGAAAGAGCTGTGATGCTGCAGCACGCGCGGACAGACAGAGGGCGAAACATCTAAATCCTCGGTTTGAGATACAGACAGTTCCCGTAATAAATACCGTATAACCAACCACACGACCATCCAGGAGAACACTAAGAGAAGCAAGTTAGACCAGCGAGAGGAGCAGAGGACCGTGCACAAGATAATAACATCCCTTCTGTTCTTAGTGCGCTTCTTTTCATGGCAGGAGCCGCTCCAGAGGTTATGTTCCCATTCTGCAGCTTCTAGCTTCTCTCCTGTCTCTGGCTGCAGACTGTCTACATGGTGGTCCACTCCATTACTCCTTCTGAGAGAGAGAGAGAGAGAGAGAGAGAGAGAGAGAGAGAGAGAGAGAGAGAGAGAGAGGGAGAGAGAGAGAGAGAGAGAGAGAGAGAGAGAGAGGGGAGAGAGGGTGAGAGAGAGAGAGAGAGAGAGAGAGAGAGAGAGAGAGAGAGAGAGGAGAGAGGGGAGAGGGAGAGAGGGTGAGAGAGGAGAGAGAGAGAGAGAAGGTGAGAAAGCGGCTGGGCGGTAGCTCCGTGAGTCTATATCAGCGACTGTGGTAAAGAGCAGAACAGAGCGACCATACCGGTGATGAATGAGGAGAGTAAGAGCCCAGGCTGTGTGCTGCTGAGCCGCATTGTGTGTGTGAGAGAGAGGAGGACAGAGCGGAGGGGGGGAGGCTGCCACTGCGGTAGGAGCAGTGAGTGATTGAGCGAGCGAGGGAGGTACTGAGCGCTCTGACGCCAGCACACACCACAGCAGAGCAGAAGGGCTCAGCTACAGAGCAGAGAGAGAGCAGAAGGGTTTATAGCTACAGAGCAGAGAGAGAGCAGAAGGGTTTATAGCTACAGAGCAGAGAGAGAACAGAAGGGTTCAGATACAGAACAGAGAAAGAGCAGAAGGGTTTATAGCTACAGAGCAGAGAGAGAGCAGAAGGGTTTATAGCTACAGAGCAGAGAGAGAACAGAAGTGTTTATAGCTACAGAGCAGAGAGAGAGCAGAAGGGTTCAGCTACAGAGCAGAGAGAAAACAGAAGGGTTCATAGCTACAGAGCAGAGAGAGAACAGAAGGGTTTATAGCTACAGAGCAGAGAGAGAACAGGAGGGTTTATAGCTACAGAGCAGAGAGAGAGCAGAAGGGTTCAGCTACAGAGCAGAGAGAGAGCAGAAGGGTTTATAGCTACAGAGCAGAGAGAGAACAGAAGGGTTTATAGCTACAGATCAGAGAGAGAGCAGAAGGGTTTAGCTACAGAGCAGAGAGAGAGCAGAAGGGTTTATAGCTACAGAGCAGAGAGAGAGCAGAAGGGTTTATAGCTACAGAGCAGAGAGAGAACAGAAGGGTTTATAGCTACAGAGCAGAGAGAGCAGAAGGGCTCAGATACAGAACAGAGAGAGAACAGAAGGGTTTATAGCTACAGAGCAGAGAGAGAGCATAAGGGTTCAGCTACAGAGCAGAGAGAGAACAGAAGGGTTTATAGCTACAGAGCAGAGAGAGAGCAGATGGGTTTATAGCTACAGAGCAGAGAGAGAGCAGAAGGGTTTATAGCTACAGAGCAGAGAGAGAGCAGAAGGGTTCAGCTACAGAGCAGAGAGAGAACAGAAGGGTTCAGATACAGAACAGAGAGAGAGCAGAGGGCTCAGCTACAGAGCAGAGGGCTCAGCTACAGAGCAGCGAGAGAGAGCAGAGGGCTCAGCTACAGAGCAGAGACATAGAGAGCAGAAGGGTTCGGCTGCAGATTAGAGAGCAGAGGGCTCAGCTACAGAGCAGCGAGAGAGAGTGGAGAACGGCTCAGCTACAGAGCAGAGAGAGAGTGGAGAACGGCTCAGCTACAGAGCAGAGAGAGTGGAGAACGGCTCAGCTACAGAGCAGAGAGAGAGTGGAGAACGGCTCAGCTACAGAGCAGAGAGAAAGTGCAGAGCAGAGAGAGTGGAGAACTGCTCAGCTACAGAGCAGAGGAGAGTGGAGAACGGCTCAGCTACAGAGCAGAGAGAGTGGAGAACGGCTCAGCAACAGAGCAGAGAGAGTGGAGAACAGCTCAGCAACAGAGCAGAGAGAGAGTGGAGAACGGCTCAGCTACAGAGCAGAGAGAAAGTACAGAGCAGAATGGCTCAGCAACAGAGCAGAGAGAGAGTGGAGAATGGCTCAGCTACAGAGCAGCAGAGGAGAGTGGAGAATGGCTCAGCTTCAGAGCAGAGGGAGAGTGGAGAACGGCTCAGCTGCAGAGCAGAGAGAGTGTAGAACGACTCAGCTACAGAGCAGAGAGAGTGGAGAACTGCTCAGCTACAGAGCAGAGAGACAGAGAGAGTGGAGAACGGCTCAGCTACAGAGCATAGAGAGATGGAGAACGTCTCAGCTACAGAGCAGAGAGAGAGAGCGGAGAACGGCTCAGCTACAGAGCAGAGAGAGTGGAGAACGGCTCAGCTACAGAGCAGAGAGAAAGTGCAGAACGGCTCAGCTACAGAGCAGAGAGAGTGGAGAACGGCTCAGCTACAGAGCAGAGAGAGAGTGGAGAACGGCTCAGCTACAGAGCAGAGAGAGAGTGGATAACGGCTCAGCTACAGAGCAGAGAGAGAGTGGATAACGGCTCAGCTACAGAGCAGAGAGAGTGGAGAACTGCTCAGCTACAGAGCAGAGAGAGAGAGTGGAGAACGGCTCAGCTACAGTGCAGAGAGAGTGGAGAACGGCTCAGCTGCAGAGCAGAGAGTGGAGAACGGCTCAGCTACAGAGCAGAGAGAGTGGAGAACGGCTCAGCTACAGAGCAGAGAGAGAGTGGAGAACGGCTCAGCTACAGAGCAGAGAGAGAGTGGAGAACGGCTCAGCTACAGAGCAGAGAGAGAGTGGAGAACGGCTCAGCTACAGAGCAGAGAGAGAGAGTGGAGAACGGCTCAGCTACAGAGCAGAGAGAGTGGAGAACGGCTCAGCTACAGAGCAGAGAGAAAGTGCAGAACGGCTCAGCTGCAGAGAGAGAGTGGAGAATGGCTCAGCTACAGAGCAGAGAGAAAGTGCAGAACGGCTCAGCTGCAGAGAGAGAGTGGAGAATGGCTCAGCTACAGAGCAGAGAGAGTGGAGAACGGCTCAGCTACAGAGCAGAGAGAAAGTGCAGAACGGCTCAGCTGCAGAGAGAGAGTGGAGAATGGCTCAGCTACAGAGCAGAGAGAGAGTGGAGAACGGCTCCGCTTCAGAGCAGAGAGAGAGTGGAGAACGGCTCAGCTACAGAGCAGAGAGAGAGAGTGGAGAACGGCTCAGCTACAGAGCAGAGAGAGTGGAGAACGGCTCAGCTACAGGGCAGAGAGAAAGTGCAGAATGGCTCAGCTACAGAGCAGAGAATGGAGAACTGCTCAGCTACAGAGCAGAGAGAGAGAGTGGAGAACAGCTCAGCTACAGAGCAGAGAGAGTGGAGAACGGCTCAGCTGCAGAGAGAGAGTGGAGAATGGCTCAGGACTTCACTGTAAAGTCTACACCCATATGACAAATACAATTTTATTTCATATTCTGTCCACTATTTCTCCCATCTTCATTGAATCTACTGTCGCTCCTGTTGTTACTGTCTCTTCTACCTCATATCTCTCCTGTCTGTCTCTTCTACCTCCTATATCTCTCCTGTCTGTCTCTTCTACCTCCTATATCTCTCATGTTGTTACTGTCTCATCTACCTCCTATATCTCTCCTGTCTGTCTCTTCTACCTCCTATATCTCTCCTGTCTGTCTCTTCTACCTCCTATATCTCTCCTGTCTGTCTCATCTACCTCCTATATCTCTCCTGTCTGTCTCTTCTACCTCCTATATCTCTCATGTCTGTCTCTTCTACCTCCTATATCTCTCATGTCTGTCTCTTCTACCTCCTATCTCTCTCCTGTCTGTCTCTTCTACCTCCTATATCTCTCATGTCTCTCTCTTCTACCTCATATATCTCTCCTGTCTGTCTCTTCTACCTCCTATATCTCTCCTGTCTGTCTCTTCTACCTCCTATATTCCTCCTGTCTGTCTCTTCTACCTCCTATAGTCCTCATGTCTGTCTCTTCTACCTCCTATATCTCTCCTGTCTGTCTCATCTACCTCCTATATCTCTCCTGTCTGTCTCTTCTACCTCCTATATCTCTCATGTCTGTCTCTTCTACCTCCTATATCTCTCATGTCTGTCTCTTCTACCTCCTATCTCTCTCCTGTCTGTCTCTTCTACCTCCTATATCTCTCATGTCTCTCTCTTCTACCTCATATATCTCTCCTGTCTGTCTCTTCTACCTCCTATATCTCTCCTGTCTGTCTCTTCTACCTCCTATATTCCTCCTGTCTGTCTCTTCTACCTCCTATAGTCCTCATGTCTGTCTCTTCTACCTCCTATATCTCTCCTGTCTGTCTCTTCTACCTCCTATATCTCTCCTGTCTGTCTCTTCTACCTCCTATATCTCTCATGTCTGTCTCTTCTACCTCCTATATCTCTCCTGTCTGTCTCTTCTACCTCCTATATCTCTCCTGTCTGTCTCTTCTACCTCCTATATCTCTCCTGTCTGTCTCTTCTAACTCATATCTCTCCTGTCTGTCTCTTCTACCTCCTATATCTCTCCTGTCTGTCTCTACCTCCTATATCTCTCCTGTCTGTCTCTTCTACCTCCTATATCTCTCCTGTCTGTCTCATCTACCTCCTATATCTCTCCTGTCTGTCTCTTCTACCTCCTATATTCCTCCTGTCTGTCTCTTCTACCTCCCATATCTCTCCTGTCTGTCTCTTCTACCTCCTATATCTCTCCTGTCTGTCTCTTCTACCTCCTATATCTCTCCTGTCTGTCTCTTCTAACTCCTATATCTCTCCTGTCTGTCTCTTCTACCTCCTATATCTCCCTGTCTGTCTCTTCTAACTCCTATATCTCTCCTGTCTGTCTCTTCTACCTACTATATCTCTCCTGTCTGTCTCTTCTACCTACCATATCTCTCCTGTCTGTCTCTTCTACCTCCTATATCTCTCCTGTCTGTCTCTTCTACCTCCTATATCTCTCCTGTCTGTCTCTTCTACCTCCTATATCTCTCCTGTCTGTCTCTTCTACCTCCTATATCTCCCCTGTCTGTCTCTTCTACCTCCTATATCTCTCTGTCTGTCTCTTCTAACTATATCTCTCCTGTCTGTCTCTTCTACCTCATATATCTCTCCTGTCTGTCTCTTCTACCTCCTATATCTCTCATGTCGGTATCTTCTACCTCCTATATCTCTCCTGTCTGTCTCTTCTACCTCCTATATCTCTCATGTCTGTCTCTTCTACCTCCTATATCTCTCCTGTCTGTCTCTTCTACCTCCTATATCTCTCCTGTCTGTCTCTTCTACCTCCTATATCTCTCCTGTCTGTCTCTTCTACCTCCTATATCTCTCCTGTCTGTCCCTTCTACCTCCTATATCTCTCATGTCTGTCTCTTCTACCTCCTATATCTCTCCTGTCTGTCTCTTCTACCTCCTATATCTCTCCTGTCTGTCTCTTCTACCTCCTATATCTCTCCTGTCTGTCTCCTCTACCTCCTATATCTCTCCTGTCTGTCTCTTCTACCTCCTATATCTCTCCTGTCTGTCTCCTCTACCTCCTATATCTTTCAGTCAGTAACAGATAAAACCATCACTTTTCCTGTAACGCTCTGTTCACATCTTTCCAAGAACGGGCCACTGTACAGAGTCATGTCTAAATCAGGAAGCAGCTCATACATATTAATGGCAGGCAGAGCAGAAAGACATTCACACACAGCTTCTCAAATCCAAGCCACCATGAGCACGCTGACACAGTGTCTCCACACACTCACACTCCCTGTCTCCTCAACAAACAACATTTGGGTAAGCTCAGCACTGTGCTACAGGAACAGTGTAATGAACACGATGGGAGACAGAGAGCTGGTTTCAAGCGCTGGGCGCCGTAGGTGTATATTTGCAAAGGACCACAAGAGGAGGCAGGTAGCTGGGTCCAGGGGCAGGCAGAAGGTCATACACAGGAGGAGGCAGGTAGCTGGGGTCAGGGGCAGGCAGAAGGTCATACACAGGAGGAGGCAGGTAGCTGGGTTCAGGGGCAGGCAGAAGGTCATACACAGGAGGTAGCTGGGTCCAGGGGCAGGTAGCTGGGTCCAGGGGCAGGCAGAAGGTCATACACAGGAGGAGGCAGGTAGCTGGGTTCAGGGGCAGGCAGAAGGTCACACACAGGAGGAGGCAGGTAGTAGCTGGGTCCAGGAGCAGGCAGAAGGTCACACACAGGAGGAAGCAGGTAGTAGCTGGGTCCAGGGGCAGGCAGAAGGTCATACACAGGAGGAGGCAGGTAGCTGGGTCCAGGGGCAGGCAGAAGGTCACACACAGGGGGTCCAAAAGGTAACAGTACAGGCAGGGAGAAGGCTAATAACGTAGTCTGGGTGATCAGGCAATAGGTAGATAACAGAGAATCCGATAGACTAAAGTACAGGCAGGGAATAGGGAAAAGGCATCGTTAGTGAGGCAGGCAAAAACTATCAAACGCGGGAGGAGTAAATCAAGGGGAAAAACAGAGCTCCGACTAGAAGTGTGAATCAAAACAACCAATACCTCACAGTGATGGGATGCACAGAACTGAACTAAACAGTGTGTGATAATGACATACAGGTGTGTGAACAGGTGATCAGAATTCAGGTGATTGGGATCTGGAGAGTGAGCTGTGTTCAGGGGATCTACGTGTTTGAGGCTGTGAGTTGGAGAGTGAGCTGTGTTCAGGGATCTACGTGTTTGAGGCTGTGAGTTGGAGAGTGAGCTGTGTTCAGGGGATCTACGTGTTTGAGGCTGTGAGTTGTAGAGTGAGCTGTGTTCAGGGGATCTACTTGTTTGAAGCTGTGAGTTGGAGAGTGAGCTGTGTTCAGGGGATCTAGGGGTGTGAGTTGGAGAGTGAGCTGCATTCAGGGGATCTACGTGTTTGAGGCTGTGAGTTGGAGAGTGAGCTGTGTTCAGGGGATCTACTTGTTTGAAGCTGTGAGTTGGAGAGTGAGCTGTGTTCAGGGGATCTACGTGTTTGAGGCTGTGAGTTGGAGAGTGAGCTGCATTCAGGGGATCTAGGGGTGAGTTGGAGAGTGAGCTGTGTTCAGGGGATCTACTTGTTTGAAGCTGTGAGTTGGAGAGTGAGCTGTGTTCAGGGGATCTACGTGTTTGAGGCTGTGAGTTGGAGAGTGAGCTGCATTCAGGGGATCTACTTGTTTGAAGCTGTGAGTTGGAGAGTGAGCTGTGTTCAGGGGATCTACTTGTTTGAGGCTGTGAGTTGGAGAGTGAGCTGCATTCAGGGGATCTAGGGGTGTGAGTTGGAGAGTGAGCTGTGTTCAGGGGATCTAGGTGTTTGAGGCTGTGAGTTTGAGAGTGAGCTGTGTTCAGGGGATCTACGTGTTTGAGGCTGTGAGCTGGAAGCAGATGTTACAACCACAGTATATACGCAGATTAAACAGACGATGGGGACAGGTGGTATCAACACTAAGGTTAGCTGGAGGAGAGAGCAGCAGATTAACAGGTTAACTAACAGTAGAACATGGTGCTGTATGGATCAGTAGGTACAGCATGGTGCTGTATAGATCAGTAGGTACAGGATGGAGCTGTATAGATCAGTAGGTACAGCATGGTGCTGTATAGATCAGTAGGTACAGCATGGTGCTGTGTGGATCAGTAGATACAGCATGGTGCTGTATGGATCAATAGGTACAGCATGGTGCTGTATAGATCAGTAGGTACAGAATGGTGCTGTATAGATCAGTAGGTACAGCATGGTGCTGTATAGATCAGTAGGTACAGCATGGTGCTGTATAGATCAGTAGATACAGCATGGTGCTGTATAGATCAGTAGATATAGCATGGTGCTGTATAAATCAGTAGATACAGCATGGTGCTGTATAGATCAGTAGGTACAGCATGGTGCTGTATAGATCAGTAGATACAGCATGGTGCTGTATAGATCAGTAGGTACAGCATGGTGCTGTATAGATCAGTAGGTACAGCATGGTGCTGTATAGATCAGTAGGTACAGCATGGTGCTGTATAGATCAGTAGGTACAGCATGGTGCTGTATAGATCAGTAGGTACAGCATGGTGCTGTATAGATCAGTAGATACAGCATGGTGCTGTATGGATCAGTAGGTACAGCATGGTGCTGTATAGATCAGTAGGTACAGCATGGTGCTGTATAGATCAGTAGATACAGCATGGTGCTGTATGGATCAGTAGGTACAGCATGGTGCTGTATAGATCAGTAGGTACAGCATGGTGCTGTATGGATCAGTAGGTACAGCATGGTGCTGTATAGATCAGTAGGTACAGCATGGTGCTGTATAGATCAGTAGATACAGCATGGTGCTGTATGGATCAGTAGGTACAGCATGGTGCTGTATGGATCAGTAGGTACAGCATGGTGCTGTATAGATCAGTAGGTACAGCATGGTGCTGTATAGATCAGTAGATACAGCATGGTGCTGTATAGATCAGTAGGTACAGCATGGTGCTGTATGGATGAGTAGGTACAGCATGGTGCTGTATAGATCAGTAGGTACAGCATGGTGCTGTATAGATCAGTAGATACAGCATGGTGCTGTATGGATCAGTAGGTACAGCATGGTGCTGTATGGATCAGTAGGTACAGCATGGTGCTGTATAGATCAGTAGGTACAGCATGGTGCTGTATAGATCAGTAGGTACAGCATGGTGCTGTATGGATCAGTAGGTACAGCATGGTGCTGTATGGACCAGGTTTGGGGGTTTAATTCGAGCAAAAAAATGGCAAAATGATTTGGAGGATCCCGTCTGTGAAATAGCATATATTATATAACACGAGGCGGTTGGTTTCATATCCTGTCTCTCAGGTACCAGGTTGACACCCGGAGCTCTTTTAATTATCATTTATTTTGAGATGATTATTAGTCTCATTATTAAACTCTATTTTCTAATGTTGTCAAATTATAAAACAGGAATGAACCTTTTCACACACACACACACACACACACACACACACACACACATACCTCCTCTCCTCAAGTCCCTGGCCCATCAGGCCTAATCAATGTCGGTGCCAGAATTCCAGTCCATGCAAGCTGTGCCACGGCTGTCAAATACAAGTTAAGAAATGTCTCTCCGGGAAGACTGATCAAGAGGCTGCAGCGAGCAGGTGGATTACACAGGTAATTCACAGGTACTGCTATTAATAATGCATTGCACAGATGGCTTCGTTTGGAGACGGCTGCCTGGGCTGCGATGCCGATGTGTATCGTATCTAATGCTGGGACTTATAAAAGCCTAAAGTCAGCCAATCAGAGCAAGGAAGAACAACCTATCCACCTGTCAATGGAGAGAAATACTAAGTTAGTGTCTTGTTCGTGGACCATTGTCTCAGTATGTATTTCCAGATAGGCAGAAGGTGATTTGAGAAGAGTGTTTCATTCTGCCGTCTCTATATTAATCGTGTGTGTGTGTGTGTGTGTGTGTGTGTGTGTGTGTGTGTGTGTGTGTGTGTGTGTGTGTGTGTTTCTATAAAAAATAAACAATTATTTGGAGATCAGTTTAATTTTATTTTAGTTTTCAGAACTGATTTGTTAGTATTTATTTATTTTCATTTGTATAAAAAAATATTTGTATTTCGTTTTATATAACTGACTCAGTTTTAGTGTAAGGGACAGAATGAATGTGTGGCCCAGGCTAGAGACGTGTAATTAGAGGTATAATTAGAGGTTCCCCAATGGTATTGTTTTTTTAAGATGGTCAAATTACTCTTTCTAATTTGGAACACAGAAACTAGAGGCAATGATTAACTTGGTCAACATTGAATGGCATTCGATTGGCCTACAGAGGGCACTAATTATAAGCAGTCTCATCTAAACCCTCATATTAGACACGTGGACCTGTGTACAGGGGTGTCTTTCCTCATGCTGGGGAAAGGACCCATAAGATCGGTCAGGATATATTTTCCTCCATCTTGAAATTTTTGGGGAAAAAACCTTTTGAAAAAGATTCACTCCAGATGTGGTCTTTGGACTCATCAACTGAAGAGTTGGAGAAAAATAATGTTGATTCATTCAAAGATGGCCACTCTATACATATTAGCACTAATAACTAACTAATGTACAGACTAACACTAATATGCTACAATATGCAACAACAACAGAAATACTCCCCAAAAATCTTCTCATGAACCACATGACACCAGATGTGGTAAGAAACACTAAGAGTGATGGAATCAGGAGCAGAGGTTCGGTCGTTTATCAAATTTATTACACCGGTGCAACCGAAAAATGATCACGCCAACACACAGGGCGTATATGGGTTTGCCAGTCCAAAACAACAGGACAAAATAGACCAGAGAATAAAGATAAGACAACAAAATCACACCATCAAACACAGAGTAACGATAAACAAGCCCGCACAAAATACCCAGCGGGCCTAGTGACCTTAAATACCCTACAAACAAACCCTAATACAAAACAGGTGTACCCAATTAACCACTAACCAACACAAACGGAAAAGGAATTGATGGCAGCTAACAGGCCGGTGACGACGACCGCCGAGCCCCGCCCGAACAGGAAGAGACACCCTCTTCAGAGAGGTTCGTGACGGCATGTGCCATGTGCAGTACGTCGGCCCATGACTTAGTTTGAGAAAAAGCTAAAGGGATTGGGCAAACCAGAGGCTGAGGTATTGACAAATAAAAAAATTAAAAAATCACATTGTCCTTTTTTTAACCACTGTAAATCCACTCCACACTGACCTATCAACGTGAAGCGTGTCATCCCTAACACGGACGTCCTTGTGCTACTGAGAGATAAACGTGGTAAAGATGTCACTGATTGCACATGAAACGACATGATAGAGCGCTTGGTTTGTTCTCCAACTGATCTTGTGATCCTTTCTGTCATCCTGTGAACCCCTTTCATTGCTGCTCACAGCCATTTTTTTTGTGTGTGTTTTCTAAGGATGTCTGGGGGGGTGGGGGGGGGCAGTAATACATAAGGTGATGGCTCAGGTCATAGGTTACGTTTAACGGGGCGATAAGCAGCTGCTACATCCATTTCTGGAACTTAAGGATTCTTGAAGAATAGGACTTAATTGTCGTCCGCCATCAGAACCCAGGTGGCCATGCTGGTATGAAATCCTAGATACCATATTGTGCCCTTGAGCAAGGCACTTAAACCCCCACAAAGCCCACAGCTCCCCAAAACCTGTGTCGCAGAAGTCACATTTTGGTTGGACCCTCTGTGCAGCAATAAAGTTGGTCCTTCCCAAAACCTGTGTCTTTATGGAGATAAAAGGGTAAATGGCATATATTATTATTATTATATTAAGTTATCTTAATCTCTAATCAGACCAATAAAGTCACATTTTGGTTGACCAATAAAGTTACCTCTAATCTGTGCAATTGACCAATAAAGTTATCTTAATCTCTAATCTATAATTGACCAATAAAGTTATCTTAATCTCTAATCTATAATTGACCAATAAAGTTATCTTAATCTCTAATCTATAATTGACCAATAAAGTTATCTTAATCTCTAATCTATAAATGTAAACTTGTTTTTACTCCAATATTTGTCAATAAAGTTAATTAAACAAACACACAAACAACGCTTCAAAACATGGTTAAAACTATATTTATAGTTATAGCCATGAGGCATCGTGGATTGTCAGTCCCTGTATCAATAACTCTGTCTATGCATTTTAGGGCGGTTAGATTTCTCCAGCCCTCAGCTTTTTACTGAAACATTGGCAGGGAAAACTTGTTATTGTTTCAACTGCTTATAAATTAATCAACTGAATCTCAATGTGACCTGGATTTAAAAAGAATAGAGCTGAGACTGATGCCCAAAAGATATATTGGAAGGAAACTCGCTCTCGCCTATGTTCACACTCGTCCAATAATCTTTCCTCAGTAGGACAGTTAGCTACTGATAACTACTGATAGTGATGTAGTCTGGGATATCCCAGACCTTGGAGCTTTGTAAATTAGTCAAGCAAACCGTCTGTCTAGAGAGACTAGGTGACCGGAAACATGACCGAATACAAACAGTGTAGCTATTCCCATCGCAAGGCAATCAAACAAGCTAATGCCACTTTTACATGTTTACATACCCTACATTACTCATCTCATATGTATATACTGTACTCTATACCATCTACTGGATCTTGCCTATGCCGTTCTGTACCATCACTCATTCATATATCTTTATGTACATATTCTTCATCCCTTTACACTTGTGTGTATAAGGCAGCTGTTGTGAAATTGTTAGGTTAGATTACTTGTTGGTTATTACTGCATTGTCGGAACTAGAAGCACAAGCATTTCGCTACACTCGCATTAACATCTGCTAACCATGCGTATGTGACAAATAAAATTTGATTTGACTAATAGTGATGCTAGACATGGCGCTAGGCCTATTTGAGACCATCTCCATTTACCCACCAGACTTCAGTAGCTTGAAAACCCCATATATTATTATTAAAGTGATGCTACACTAGGCCTATTTGAAACATTTACCACCAGATTCATTGAAACCACATTGAAAACTCCATTGAAAACCACATTGAAAACCACATTGAAAACCCAATAGTTTGGAATAGAATAGAATACAATATAATATAATAGTTTAGAATGGAACAGAATAGTTCAGAATAGAATAGAATAGAATAGTTCAGAATAGAATAGAATAGTTCAGAATAGAATAGAATAGTTCAGAATAGAATAGAATAGTTCAGAATAGAATGTTTGGGAAATAATAATATAGTTTAGAATATAATATAATGTAATCTGTTCAATCTGACTGCTAAATCTGCTGTCTCATGGGCCCAACCAGGCAATTTATAAACTTAATAAATCTACACCATAAAAAGCATCTAGAATCTCACGTAAGATTTTGTTTTCAACAGTGAAGATTTGTATAAACCTTGCTGTCTGTTTCTCTGAAATGTACAACATTGTTTTAATATTCATATTCCTTCTCCAGCTGTCCCATAGTGGTGTTCCCGAGTGGTGCAGCAGTCTAAGGCACTGCATCCCAGTGCTAGAGGCATCACTAAAGATCCTGGTTTGATCCCGGGCTGTATCACAACCGTCCGTGATCGGGAGTCCCATAGGGCGGGGCACAATCGGCCCAGCATCATCCGGGTTAGGGGAGGGTTTGGCCGGGGAAGGCCATCATTGTAAAACTGACTTGCCTAGTTGAGGTTAAAGGTTAAATACATGTATAATAAAGAGTAATACATGTGTTGGTAGTCGGGATGAGACAGACAGGCTTTTCTCAGCCAGTCGAAATCATGAATCAGCATAATTTGTATTGGTTTATACAAAGAACTATCAACGGAAAACTGGTCAAACTAAATGAAGCGTTCGCAGTCTTTTCAGCTTCAGTTTGAAGTGATTGTGTTAGCTGTGTCGGCTAGCTCCTCCGTCCTGACGATAGAGCACATTTTCTATGCCAGGCGGAATCATGTCTCTTTAGCTCATTGGATGTCGTATGGATGTATCCAATTACATGTCACTAGAAAACAGCTTAAACAAATGCAAATGCAGCTACTTTGTTGTTATTCTGGGTGCACAGTTTGATGTGACTGTAAGTTAGCCGTAGTTGGCTAACTAGCAAGCAAGGGATAAGAACGTTGCCAGCCAGTATGGCAATGGAACATTTAGAATGAACGACTGGGTTGAGTCCCTGGCAACTGAACCAGTAGAACGAACGACTGGGTTGAGTCTCTGTCAACCGAACCAGTAGAACGAACGACTGGGTTGAGTCTCTGGCAACCGAACCAGTAGAACGAACGACTGGGTTGAGTCTCTGTCAACCGAACCAGTAGAACGAACGACTGGGTTGAGTCTCTGTCAACCGAACCAGTAGAACGAACGACTAGGTTGAGTCTCTGTCAACCGAACCAGTAGAACGAACGACTGGGTTGAGTCTCTGGCAACCGAACCAGTAGAACGAACGACTGGGTTGAGTCTCTGGCAACCGAACCAGTAGAACGAACGACTGGGTTGAGTCTCTGGCAACCGAACCAGTAGAACGAACGACTGGGTTGAGTCTCTGTCAACCGAACCAGTAGAACGAACGACTGGGTTGAGTCTCTGTCAACCGAACCAGTAGAACGAACGACTGGGTTGAGTCTCTGGCAACCGAACCAGTAGAACGAACGACTGGGTTGAGTCTCTGGCAACCGAACCAGTAGAACGAACGACTGGGTTGAGTCTCTGGCAACCGAACCAGTAGAACGAACGACTGGGTTGAGTCTCTGGCAACCGAACCAATAGAACGAACAACTGGGTTGAGTCTCTGTCATCCAAACCAGTAGAACGAACGACTGGATTGAGTCTCTGGCAACCGAACCAGTAGAACGATCGACTGGGTTGAGTCTCTGGCAACCAGTAACCAGTAGAACGAACGACTGGGTTGAGTCTCTGGCAACCGAACCAGTAGAAGGAACGACTGGGTTGAGTCTCTGTCAACCGAACCAATAGAACGAACGACTGGGTTGAGTCTCTGGCAACCGAACCAGTAGAACGAATGACTGGGTTGAGTCTCTGTCATCCGAACCAGTAGAACGAACGACTGGGTTGAGTCTCTGGCAACCGAACCAGTAGAACGAACGACTGGGTTGAGTCTCTGGCAACCGAACCAATAGAACGAACAACTGGGTTGAGTCTCTGTCATCCGAACCAGTAGAACGAACGACTGGGTTGAGTCTCTGGCAACCAAACCAGCAGAACGATCGACTGGGTTGAGTCTCTGGCAACCGAACCAGTAGAATGAACGACTGGGTTGAGTCTCTGGCAACCGAACCAATAGAACGAACAACTGGGTTGAGTCTCTGTCAACCGAACCAATAGAACGAACGACTGGGTTGAGTCTCTGGCAACCGAACCAGTAGAACGAATGACTGGGTTGAGTCTCAGTCATCCGAACCAGTAGAATGAACGACTGGGTTGAGTCTCTGGCAACCGAACCAGTAGAGAACGAACAACTGGGTTGAGTCTCTGGCATCCAAACCAGTAGAACGAATGACCAGCCGGCTTGGGTAGCAACGCTAGATTGGTTCTGGACTATATCTTGTGGAAGGATGAAATAGTATGAATAAATTCTTCAAAATAATACTTTTTAATTAAAATATGTAAATCATTATTTGAATATTTTGGCAACCCGTTGTATAAAGGTAATAATGCCCTTGAAGCTGGTATTTGGAGGATATATTGGCACAGTTTGCAACACCTTTATCTTCCAAACACCGGCTTCTCTGGCATTATCACTTAAATACAATACAACATAATACAATAGTTTAGGCTGGTATCTTCCAAGTTAGATAGATAGATATAGAAATAGTGTAATTCCTATAAAATGACTTGACCTTTTGCACTAGCTGCAGTATGTGGTTTAGACGGTATTCAGAGAGAGGGAGTCGATGAATGAGTCATAGCAGCAGTGTGTGTGTGTGTGTCAAATCAAATCCCATTTTATTTTGTCATATGCTTCGTAAAACAACAGGTTTAACAGTGAAATTCATGTCCTTTGCCAACAACAAGATAAGATACAGCTTTGAAGGAGGAATAAATACAGAGTAAAAAAATGATTAAAAATCAAGGGCAAAAAAGTAGCCATAGCGAGTCGATGAGGTACGAGGTTATTAAGGTACAAGGTTGAGGTTACTGAGGTACGAGTGGTTGAGGTTACTGAGGTACGAGGTTATTGAGGTACGATGTTGAGGTTACTGAGGTTGATGTTGAGGTTACTGAGGTACGAGGTTATTAAAGTACAAGGTTAGTGGGGTTATTGAGGTACGAGGTTATTAAGGTACAAGGTTAGTGGGGTTATTGAGGTACGAAGTTATTAAGGTATGAGGTTGAGGTTACTGAGGTACGAGGTTATTAATGTACAAGGTTAGTGGGGTTATTGAGGTACAACGAGGTTATTAAGGTACAAGGTTAGTGGGGTTATTGAGGTACAAGGTTAGTGGGGTTATTGAGGTACGAGGTTATTGAGGTACAAGGTTAGTGGGGTTATTAAGGTACAAGGTTAATGGGGTTATTGAGGTACGAGGTTATTAAGGTTATTGAGGTACAAGGTTAATGGGGTTATTGAGGTACGAGGTTATTAAGGTTATTTAGGTACAAGGTTAGTGGGGTTATTGAGGTACGAGGTTATTAAGGTTATTTAGGTACAAGGTTAGTGGGGTTATTGAGGTATGAGATTATGGTTATTGAGGTTATTGAGGGAATTTTCTGCCATTCAAATCCTTGGGCGAGCCTCCTAAGCGTTTTTTCGGGGAATCTATGTCCAAACAGTGTAAATGGAAAAACACGCAAAGGACTTAAACCAGATAGAAAGTATGTAGAAAAGAGAATGGAACTATATAATTTTAACAAGACAATATTTGAGAACTAACAATCTCCAAAATAAAAGCTAGACATTCAGAAAAAATGTAAAATTCCATAAACTATGAATTAGGCAGTGTTGATTAGTCATGGCAATGTGCATAAAATTTGGTTTAAAACTTAAAACTTTGGTTTAAAATGTTCTCTCAGCTCCATGGTAGAATGTAAAATTGCAGATAATGAGCTTTCAAACTGAAACTACATGAAGAAATACGTAAAACTGCAAGAAATTGGCTTAAAAATGCAAAATGTCTCTACAGCACCAAGATTGTGGACATTTAAAATAGTATCTACGAACCACTGCTACCACCCCTTTTAGATCCTGAAAAAACCCTGGATGGTATATATACACATACATATAAACATACAGTTGAAGTCGGAAGTTTACATACACTTAGGATGGAGTCATTAAAACTAGTTTTTCAACCACTCTACAAATTTCTTGTTAACAAACTATAGTTTTGGCAAGTTGATTAGGACATCTACTTTGTGCATGACGCAAGTAACAACAATTTCCAACAACTGTTTACAGACAGATTATTTCACTTATAATTCACTGTATCACAATTCCAGTGGGTCAGAAGTTTACATACACTAAGTTGACTGTGCCTTTAAACAGCTTTCGAAAATTCCAGAAAATGATGTCATGGCTTTAGAAGCTTCTGATAGGCTAATTGACATAATTTGAGTCAATTGGAGGTGTACCTGTGGAAGTATTTCGAGGCCTACCTTCAAACTCAGTGCCTTTTTTCTTAACATCATGGGAAATCAAAAGAAATCAGCCAAGACATCAGAAAGAAAATTGTAGACCTCCACAAGTCTGGTTCATCCTTTGGGATCAATTTCAAAATGCCTGAAGGTACCAATTTAATCTGTACAAACAATAGTACGAACACCATGGGACCACGCAGCCGTCATACCGCTCAGGAAGGAGAAGCGTTCTGTCTCCTAGAGATGAACATACTTTGGTGCAAAAAGTGCAAATCAATCCCAGAACAACAGCAAGGACGAAGATACTGGAGGAAACAGGTACAAAACTATCTATATCCACAGTAAAACGAGTCCAATATCGACATAACCTGAAAGGCCGCTCAGCAAGGAAGAAGCCACTGCTCCAAAACTGCCATAAAAAAGCCCGACTACGGTTTGCAACTGCACATAGGGACAAAGATAGTATTTTTGGAGAAATGTCCTCTGGTCTGATGAAACAAAAATAGAACTGTTTGGCCATAATGACCATCGTTATGTTTGGAGGAAAAAGGGGGAGGCTTGCAAGCCGAAGAACACCATCCCTTCTGTGAAGCACGGAGGTGGAAGCATCATGTTGTGGGGGTGCTTTACTGCAGGAGGGGCTGGTGCACTACTCAAAATAGATGGCATCATGAGGTAGGACAATTATGTGCATATATTGAAGCAACATCTCAAGACATCAGACAGGAAGTTAAAGCTTGGTCGCAAATGGGTCTTCCAAATGGACAATGACCACAAGATTACTACCAAAGTTGTGGCAAAATGGCTTAAGGACAACAAAGTCAAGGTATTGTAGTAGCCATCACAAAGCCCTGACCTCAATCCTATAGGATATTTGTGGGCAGAACTGAAAAAGTGTGTGTGAGCGAGGATGCCTACAAACCTGACTCAAGTTACACCAGCTCTGTCAGGAGGAATGGGTTCACACAACTTATTGTGGGAAGCTTGTGGAAGGCTACCCGAAACGTTTGACCCAAGTTAAACCATTTAAGGTGGTGGTAAAGTGACTAGGCAACAGGATAGATAAGACAGTAAAGATATGTGGTGAGTCCTGAATGAGGTCCTGGGTGGCAGGGAGATCGGTTCCAGTGATGTACTCACCACCCTCCGTAGCCCTTTTCCCTGCCAATTGGTGATGCAGCCTCCTACCGCTTTACGTAGTACGTGCAGGGAACCTGTAGACTGGTATTCTCCACTGTAAAACTACACATTAAAAAAAGTCCCTTTTGATTCAATCTTCCTACTAGTACTGTAATATATGAAGTGGTATATCAGTTCGACAGCAGTATAAAGCTAAAGCTTTTTAGGTGAACAGTCTTACGTAAAGGGACTGAGGGCTTTCTCCTTCCTTAATGATGAGCCGTGTGGTTTCTAATTGTGTTGAAAGCAGCTGTCACGCAAGCAGCTGTCACGCAAGCAGCTGTCACGAAAGCAGCTGTCACGCAACCCTCACAAGGAGGAAGCAAACATCTAACAGCCAGGTGCAGCTTCCAGTGTAAAGACATGACAGACTGTAGAAAGAAATCCCTCACATCTCTCACTCCTCTCTCTCACTCTCCTCACATCTCTCACTCCTCTCCCTCACTCTCCTCACCTCTCCCTCCACTCCCTCACATCCCTCACTCTCCTCACCTCTCTCCCTCACTCCGCTCTCTCACTCTCCTCACATCTCTCACTCCTCTCCCTCGCCTCTCTCCCTCCTCTCCCTCACATCTCTCACTCTCCTCACCTCTCTCCCTCCTCTCCCTCACATCTCTCCCTCACTCTCACATCTCTCCCTCACATCTCTCACTGCTATACCTCACTCTCCTCACATCGCTCCCTCACTCTCACATCTCCCACACTTCTCAATTCAATTTAAATGTATAGTTAAGGGCTTTAATTGGGAAATATATTTTAACATTGCCAAAGCAAGTGAAATAGATAAACAAAAGTGAAATATACAATAAAAAATGAACAGTAAACATTACACTCAAAAAAGTTAAATATAAAAAAGTTAAAAAATAAAAAATAAAGACATTTCAAATGTATATTATATATACAGTAACGATGTACAAATAGTTAAAGTACAAAAGGGAAAATATATAAACATAAATATAGGTTGTATTTTGGGTCCGAGGGTAGTGTGTACGGCCCAGTACATCACTGAGGCCAAGCTTCCTGCCATCCAGGACCTCTATACCAGAGGGTAGTGTGTACGGGCCAGTACATCACTGGGGCCAAGCTTCCTGCCATCCAGGACCTCTATATCAGAGGGTAGTGTGTACGGCCCAGTACATCACTGAGGCCAAGCTTCCTGCCATCCAGGACCTCTATATCAGAGGGTAGTGTGTACGGCCCAGTACATCACTGAGGCCAAGCTTCCTGCCATCCAGGACCTCTATACCAGAGGGTAGTGTGTACGGCCCAGTACATCACTGAGGCCAAGCTTCCTGCCATCCAGGACCTCTATATCAGAGGGTAGTGTGTACGGCCCAGTACATCACTGAGGCCAAGCTTCCTGCCATCCAGGCCCTCTATATCAGAGGGTATTGTGTACGGCCCAGTACATCACTGAGGCCAAGCTTCCTGCCATCCAGGACCTCTATATCAGAGGGTAGTGTGTACGGCCCAGTACATCACTGAGGCCAAGCTTCCTGCCATCCAGGACCTCTATATCAGAGGGTAGTGTGTACGGCCCAGTACATCACTGAGGCCAAGCTTCCTGCCATCCAGGACCTCTATATCAGAGGGTAGTGTGTACGGCCCAGTACATCACTGAGGCCAAGCTTCCTGCCATCCAGGACCTCTATATCAGAGGGTAGTGTGAGAGGAAGGCCATAACAATTGTCAAAGACTCCAGCCACCCTAGTCATAGAACTGTTCTCTCTGCTACTGCATGGCAAATGGTACCGCAGCGCCAAGTCTAGGTCCAAGAGGCTTCTATAAACAGCTTCTATACCCAAGCCATAAGACTCCAGAACATCTAATCAAATGGCTATGCATAGTCACTTTAATAACTCTACCTACATGTTCATATTACCTCAATTACCTTGACCAACTGGTGCCCCCGCGCATGATTCTGTAACGGTGCCCCCCTGTATATATCCATGCTATTGTTATTTTACTGGTGATTTATAATTATTTGCTACTTTTATTTCTTATTTTTTTTAGATTATTTTCTTGAAACGGCATTATTGTTTAAGGGCTTGTAATTTCACTGTGAGGTCTACTACACCTGTTGTATTCAGCATTTCACTGTGAGGTCTACTACACCTGTTGTATTCAGCATTTCACTGTGAGGTCTACTACACCTGTTGTATTCAGTATTTCACTGTGAGGTCTACTACACCTGTTGTATTCAGCATTTCACTGTAAGGTCTACTACACCTGTTGTATTCAGCATTTCACTGTGAGGTCTACTACACCTGTTGTATTCAGCATTTCACTGTAAGGTCTACTACACCTGTTGTATTCAGCATTTCACTGTGAGGTCTACTACACCTGTTGTATTCAGCATTTCACTGTAAGGTCTACTACACCTGTTGTATTCAGTATTTCACTGTGAGGTCTACTACACCTGTTGTATTCAGTATTTCACTGTGAGGTCTACTACACCTGTTGTATTCAGCATTTCACTGTGAGGTCTACAACACCTGTTGTATTCAGCATTTCACTGTGAGGTCTACTACACCTGTTGTATTCAGCATTTCACTGTGAGGTCTACAACACCTGTTGTATTCAGCATTTCACTGTGAGGTCTACTACACCTGTTGTATTCAGCATTTCACTGTAAGGTCTACTACACCTGTTGTATTCAGCATTTCACTGTAAGGTCTACTACACCTGTTGTATTCAGCATTTCACTGTGAGGTCTACTACACCTGTTGTATTCAGCATTTCACTGTAAGGTCTACTACACCTGTTGTATTCAGTATTTCACTGTGAGGTCTACTACACCTGTTGTATTCAGTATTTCACTGTGAGGTCTACTACACCTGTTGTATTCAGCATTTCACTGTGAGGTCTACAACACCTGTTGTATTCAGCATTTCACTGTGAGGTCTACTACACCTGTTGTATTCAGCATTTCACTGTGAGGTCTACTCTACCTGTTGTATTCAGCATTTCACTGTGAGGTCTACAACACCTGTTGTATTCAGCATTTCACTGTGAGGTCTACTCTACCTGTTGTATTCAGCATTTCACTGTGAGGTCTACTACACCTGTTGTATTCAGCATTTCACTGTGAGGTCTACAACACCTGTTGTATTCAGCATTTCACTGTGAAGTCTACTACACCTGTTGTATTCAGCATTTCACTGTGAGGTCTACACCGGTTGTATTCGGCTCATGTGACACATAACATTTGATTTGAACATTTGATTTGAGTCACAGTTGTCAGGTATTCTGCCACTGTGTACTCTCTGTTTAGGGCCAAATAGCATTCTAGTTTGCTCTGTTTTTTTGTTAATTCTTTCCAATATGTCAAGTAATTATCTTTTTATTTTCTCATGATTTGGTTGGGTCTAATTGTGTTGCTGTCCTGGGGCTCTGTGGGGTGTGTTTGTGAACAGAGCCCCAGGACCAGCTTGCTTAGGGGACTCTTCTCTAGGTTCATCTCTCTGTAGGTGATGGCTCTGAGGGGTGTGTTTGGGAACAGAGCCCCAGGACCAGCTTGCTTAGGGGACTCTTCTCCAGGTTCATCTCTCTGTAGGTGATGGCTTTGTTATGGAAAGTTTGGGAATCGCTTCCTTTTAGATGGTTGTAGAATTTAACGGCTCTTTTCTTGATTTTGATAATTAGCGTGTATCAGCCTAATATAACTTATTTTTGCAGAATTCTGCAGAATCTCAATTTGGTGTTTGTCCCGTGAATTCTTGGTTGGTGATCGGACCCCAGACCTCACATTTATAAAGGGCAATGGGCTCTATGACTGATTCAAGTATTTTTAGCCAGATCCTAATTGGTATGTCTAATTTTGTGTTCCTTTTGATGGCATAGAAGGCCCCTCTTGCCTTGTCTCTCTGCTTGTTCACAGCTTTGTGGAAGTTACCTGATGTTTAGCCCGAGGTACATATCGTTTTTTTGTGTGTTCTAGGGCAACGGTATCTTCATGGAATTTGTAGTCCTGGTGACTGGACCTTTTTTGGAACACCATTATTTTGGTCTTACTGAGACTTACTGTCAGGGACCAGGTCTGGCAGAAGATCTAGGTGCTGCTCTAGACCCTCCTTGGTTGGTGACAGAGGCACCAGATCATCAGCAAACAGTAGACATTTGACTTCAGGTTCTAGAAGGGTGAGGCCAGGCGCTGCAGACTTTTCTAGTGCCCTCGACAATTCGTTGATATATATATATTGAAGAAGGTGGGGCTTAATCTACATCCCTGTCTCACTCCACAGCCCTGTGGAAAGAAATGTGTGTGTTTTTTTGCCAGTTTTAACCACACACTTGTTGTTTGTGTACATGGATTTTATAATATCGTATGTTTTTCCCCCAACACCACTTTCCATCAGTTTGTATAGCAGACCCTCAAGCTGATTAGAGGCAAAAGACCCTCAAGCTGATTAGAGGCAAAAGACCCTCAAGCTGATTAGAGGCAAAAGACCCTCAAGCTGATTAGAGGCAAAAGACCCTCAAGCTGATTAGAGGCAAAAGACCCTCAAGCTGATTAGAGGCAAAAGACCCTCAAGCTGATTAGAGGCAAAAGACCCTCAAGCTGATTAGAGGCAAAAGACCCTCAAGCTGATTAGAGGCAAAAGACCCTCAAGCTGATTAGAGGCAAAAGACCCTCAAGCTGATTAGAGGCAAAAGACCCTCAAGCTGATTAGAGGCAAAAGACCCTCAAGCTGATTAGAGGCAAAAGCTTTTCTGAAATCAACAAAACATGAGGAGATTTTTCCTTTGTTTTGGTTTGTTTGTTTGTCAATTACGGTGTTCAGGGTGAATATGTGGTCTGTCATAGGGAAATTTGGTAAAACGCCAACTCAACTAGTCTGCTGTTAATGATTATGTAGAGGATTTCCCCAAGGTTACTGTTGACGCATATCTCATGGTAGTTTTTGGGGTCAAATTTGTCTCCACTTTTGTGGATTGCGGTGATCAGTTCTTTGGTTCCAAATATTGGGGAAGATGCCAGAGCTGAGGATGATGTTAAAGAGTTTAAAAGTATAGCCAATTGGAATTTGTCTATATATTTTATAATTTCATTGAGGATACCATCAACACCACAGACGTTTTTGGGTTGGAGGGTTTGTATTTTGTCCTGTAGTTCATTCAAGCCTACCATTTACTATGAACATACCTAGCGTGCGATAGAGCTGCATTTTCTGTGACATGTTTTTGTTGGTTATGTTGTTATGTTGTAGTTGTGTCTATATGGGGGAGGGATTGCTGTCACCTGCAGGCAGGTGTTTGTCACCCTGTGTGCTGAGGGTGTCAGGTTCTTGTCCGGTTCTGGCGTTTAGGTCGCCACAGACAGGTATATGTCCCTGGGCCTGGTAATGATTGGTTTCACCCTCCAGGATGGAAAAGCTGTCTTCAATAAAATATGGGGATTCTAGTGTGGGGATATAGGTAGCACACAGGAGGACATTTTTCTCTGTTGAGACATTTTGCTTTTGAATTTCTAGCCAAATATAAAATGTTCCTGTTTTGATTAATTCAATGGAGTCTGTATCAAATTACCCCCTGAGTCCCTTCCCTGTTTCACACCTGGTAGTTTGCTGGATGGGACTAGCAGCTCTCTGTAATCTAGAGGGCAACCAGTGGGTCCGTCTCCTCTATACCAGGTTTCACACCTGGTAGTGTGGTGGATGGGACTGCCAGCTCTCTGTAACCTAGAGGACAACCAGTGGGTCCATCTCCTCTATTCCACCCAACTGTTAGTGTGGTGGATGGGACTACCAGCTCTCTGTAATCGAGAGGACTTGTAGGATGACAATGTCTGTATTTCTGATTTATTTTATGAAGTCCACATACTACAACACCATGGTCTAGTTTAACCTCCACCTCTACATACTATAACACCATGGTCTAGTTTAACCTCTACATACTATAACACCATGGTCTAGTTTAACCTCTACATACTGTAACACCATGGTCTAGTTTAACCTCTACATACTATAACACCATGGTCTAGTTTAACCTCCACCTCTACATACTATAACATCATGGTCTAGTTTAACCTTAACCTCTACATACTATAACACCATGGTCTAGTTTAACCTCCACCTCTACATACTATAACACCATGGTCTAGTTTAACCTCTACATACTATAACACCATGGTCTAGTTTAACCTCTACATACTATAACACCATGGTCTAGTTTAACCTCTACATACTATAACACCATAGTCTAGTTTAACCTCTACATACTATAACACCATGGTCTAGTTTAACCTCTACATACTATAACACCATGGTCTAGTTTAACCTCTACATACTATAACACCATGGTCTAGTTTAACCTTAACCTCTACATACTATAACACCATGGTCTAGTTTAACCTCTACATACTATAACACCATGGTCTAGTTTAACCTCTACATACTATAACACCATGGTCTAGTTTAACCTCCACCTCTACATACTATAACACCATGGTCTAGTTTAACCTCTACATACTATAACACCATGGTCTAGTTTAACCTCTACATACTATAACACCATGGTCTAGTTTAACCTCTACATACTGTAACACCATAGTCTAGTTTAACCTCTACATACTATAACACCATAGTCTAGTTTAACCTCTACATACTATAACACCATGGTCTAGTTTAACCTCTACATACTATAACACCATGGTCTAGTTTAACCTCTACATACTATAACACCATAGTCTAGTTTAACCTCTACATACTGTAACACCATGGTCTAGTTTAACCTCTACATACTATAACACCATGGTCTAGTTTAACCTCTACATACTATAACACCATGGTCTAGTTTAACCTCTACATACTGTAACACCATGGTCTAGTTTAACCTCTACATACTATAACACCATGGTCTAGTTTAACCTCTACATACTATAACACCATGGTCTAGTTTAACCTCTACATACTATAACACCATGGTCTAGTTTAACCTCTACATACTATAACACCATGGTCTAGTTTAACCTCTACATACTATAACACCATGGTCTAGTTTAACCTCTACATACTATAACACCATGGTCTAGTTTAACCTCTACATACTATAACACCATGGTCTAGTTTAACCTCTACATACTATAACACCATGGTCTAGTTTAACCTCTACATACTATAACACCATGGTCTAGTTTAACCTCTACATACTATAACACCATGGTCTAGTTTAACCTCTACATACTGTAACACCATGGTCTAGTTTAACCTCTACATACTGTAACACCATGGTCTAGTTTAACCTCCACCTCTACATACTATAACACCATGGTCTAGTTTAACCTCTACATACTATAACACCATAGTCTAGTTTAACCTTAACCTCTACATACTATAACACCATGGTCTAGTTTAACCTCCACCTCTACATACTATAACACCATGGTCTAGTTTAACCTCTACATACTGTAACACCATGGTCTAGTTTAACCTCTACATACTATAACACCATGGTCTAGTTTAACCTCTACATACTATAACACCATGGTCTAGTTTAACCTCTACATACTATAACACCATGGTCTAGTTTAACCTCTACATACTATAACACCATGGTCTAGTTTAACCTCTACATACTATAACACCATAGTCTAGTTTAACCTTAACCTCTACATACTATAACACCATGGTCTAGTTTAACCTCTACATACTATAACACCATGGTCTAGTTTAACCTCTACATACTATAACACCATGGTCTAGTTTAACCTCTACATACTATAACACCATGGTCTAGTTTAACCTCTACATACTATAACACCATGGTCTAGTTTAACCTCTACATACTATAACACCATAGTCTAGTTTAACCTTAACCTCTACATACTATAACACCATGGTCTAGTTTAACCTCTACATACTATAACACCATGGTCTAGTTTAACCTCTACATACTATAACACCATGGTCTAGTTTAACCTCTACATACTATAACACCATGGTCTAGTTTAACCTCTACATACTATAACACCATAGTCTAGTTTAACCTCTACATACTGTAACACCATGGTCTAGTTTAACCTCCACCTCTACATACTATAACACCATGGTCTAGTTTAACCTCCACCTCTACATACTATAACACCATGGTCTAGTTTAACCTCTACATACTATAACATCATGGTCTAGTTTAACCTCTACATACTGTAACACCATGGTCTAGTTTAACCTCTACATACTATAACACCATGGTCTAGTTTAACCTCTACATACTATAACACCATGGTCTAGTTTAACCTCTACATACTATAACACCATGGTCTAGTTTAACCTCTACATACTATAACACCATGGTCTAGTTTAACCTCTACATACTATAACACCATGGTCTAGTTTAACCTCTACATACTATAACACCATGGTCTAGTTTAACCTCTACATACTATAACACCATGGTCTAGTTTAACCTCTACATACTATAACACCATGGTCTAGTTTAACCTCCACCTCTACACACTGTAACACCATGGTCTAGTTTAACCTCTACATACTGTAACACCATGGTCTAGTTTAACCTCTACATACTATAACACCATGGTCTAGTTTAACCTCTACATACTATAACACCATGGTCTAGTTTAACCTCTACATACTATAACACCATGGTCTAGTTTAACCTCTACATACTATAACACCATAGTCTAGTTTAACCTCTACATACTATAACACCATGGTCTAGTTTAACCTCTACATACTATAACACCATGGTCTAGTTTAACCTCCACCTCTACATACTATAACACCATGGTCTAGTTTAACCTCTACATACTATAACACCATGGTCTAGTTTAACCTCTACATACTATAACACCATGGTCTAGTTTAACCTCTACATACTGTAACACCATGGTCTAGTTTAACCTCTACATACTGTAACACCATGGTCTAGTTTAACCTCCACCTCTACATACTATAACACCATGGTCTAGTTTAACCTCTACATACTATAACACCATGGTCTAGTTTAACCTCTACATACTATAACACCATGGTCTAGTTTAACCTCTACATACTATAACACCATGGTCTAGTTTAACCTCTACATACTATAACACCATGGTCTAGTTTAACCTCCACCTCTACATACTATAACACCATGGTCTAGTTTAACCTCCACCTCTACATACTATAACACCATGGTCTAGTTTAACCTCTACATACTATAACACCATGGTCTAGTTTAACCTCCTTTACATATTATAACACCATGGTCTAGTTTAACCTCTACATACTATAACACCATGGTCACCTCTACATACTATAACACCATGGTCTAGTTTAACCTCTACATACTATAACACCATGGTCTAGTTTAACCTCTACATACTATAACACCATGGTCTAGTTTAACCTCTACATACTATAACACCATGGTCTAGTTTAACCTCTACATACTATAACACCATGGTCTAGTTTAACCTCTACATACTATAACACCATGGTCTAGTTTAACCTCTACATACTATAACACCATGGTCTAGTTTAACCTCTACATACTATAACACCATGGTCTAGTTTAAACATACTATAACACCATGGTCATACTATAACACCATGGTCTAGTTTAACCTCTACATACTATAACACCATGGTCTAGTTTAACCTCTACATACTATAACACCATGGTCTAGTTTAACCTCTACATACTATAACACCATGGTCTAGTTTAACCTCTACATACTATAACACCATGGTCTAGTTTAACCTCTACATACTATAACACCATGGTCTAGTTTAACTTAACCTCTACATACTATAACACCATGGTCTAGTTTAACCTCTCTACATACTATAACACCATGGTCTAGTTTAACCTCTACATACTATAACACCATGGTCTAGTTTAACTCTCTACATACTATAACACCATGGTCTAGTTTAACCTCTACATACTATAACACCATGGTCTAGTTTAACCTCTACATACTATAACACCATGGTCTAGTTTAACCTCTACATACTATAACACCATGGTCTAGTTTAAACCTCTACATACTATAACACCATGGTCTAGTTTAACCTCTACTCCTCTAGTTTACACCTCTACTATAACACCATGGTCTAGTTTTAACCTCTACATACTATAACACCATGGTCTAGTTTAACCTCTACATACTATAACACCATGGTCTAGTTTAACCTCTACATACTATAACACCATGGTCTAGTTTAACCTCTACATACTATAACACCATGGTCTAGTTTAACCTCTACATACTATAACACCATGGTCTAGTTTAACCTCCACCTCTACATACTATAACACCATGGTCTAGTTTAACCTCCCTCTACATACTATAACACCATGGTCTAGTTTAACCTCATACTATAACACCTACATACTATAACACCATGGTCTAGTTTAACCTCTACATACTATAACACCATGGTCTAGTTTAACCTCTACATACTATAACACCATGGTCTAGTTTAACCTCTACATACTATAACACCATGGTCTAGTTTAACCTCTACATACTATAACACCATGGTCTAGTTTAACCTCTACATACTATAACACCATGGTCTAGTTTAACCTCTACATACTATAACACCATGGTCTAGTTTAACCTCTACATACTATAACACCATGGTCTAGTTTAACCTCTACATACTATAACACCATGGTCTAGTTTAACCTCTACATACTATAACACCATGGTCTAGTTTAACCTCTACATACTATAACACCATGGTCTAGTTTAACCTCTACATACTATAACACCATGGTCTAGTTTAACCTCCACCTCTACATACTATAACACCATGGTCTAGTTTAACCTCTACATACTATAACACCATGGTCTAGTTTAACCTCTACATACTATAACACCATGGTCTAGTTTAACTCTACATACTATAAATACCATGGTCTAGTTTAACCTCTACATACTATAACACCATGGTCTAGTTTAACTCTACATACTATAACACCATGGTCTAGTTTAACCTCTACATACTATAACACCATGGTCTAGTTTAACCTCTACATACTATAACACCATGGTCTAGTTTAACCTCTACATACTATAACACCATGGTCTAGTTTAACCTCCACCTCTACATACTATAACACCATGGTCTAGTTTAACCTCTACATACTATAACACCATGGTCTAGTTTAAACCTCTACATACTATAACACCATGGTCTAGTTTAACTCTACATACTATAACACCATGGTCTAGTTTAACCTCTACATACTATAACACCATGGTCTAGTTTAACCTCTACATACTATAACACCATGGTCTAGTTTAACCTCTACATACTATAACACCATGGTCTAGTTTAAACCTCTACATACTATAACACCATGGTCTAGTTTAACCTCCACCTCTACATACTATAACACCATGGTCTAGTTTAAACCTCTACATACTATAACACCATGGTCTAGTTTAACCTCTACATACTATAACACCATGGTCTAGTTTAACCTCTACATACTATAACACCATGGTCTAGTTTAACCTCTACATACTATAACACCATGGTCTAGTTTAACCTCTACATACTATAACACCATGGTCTAGTTTAACCTCTACATACTATAGTTTAACCTCTACATACTATAACACCATGGTCTAGTTTAACCTCTACATACTATAACACCATGGTCTAGTTTAACCTCTACATACTATAACACCATGGTCTAGTTTAACCTCTACATACTATAACACCATGGTCTAGTTTAACCTCTACATACTATAACACCATGGTCTAGTTTAACCTCCCTCTACATACTATAACACCATGGTCTAGTTTAACCTCTACATACTATAACACCATGGTCTAGTTTAACCTCTACATACTATAACACCATGGTCTAGTTTAACCTCTACATACTATAACACCATGGTCTAGTTTAACCTTAACCTCTACATACTATAACACCATGGTCTAGTTTAACCTCTACATACTATAACACCATGGTCTAGTTTAACCTCTACATACTATAACACCATGGTCTAGTTTAACCTCTACATACTATAACACCATGGTCTAGTTTAACCTCTACATACTATAACACCATGGTCTAGTTTAACCTTAACCTCTACATACTATAACACCATGGTCTAGTTTAACCTCTACATACTATAACACCATGGTCTAGTTTAACCTCCACATACTATAACACCATGGTCTAGTTTAACCTCTACATACTATAACACCATGGTCTAGTTTAACCTCTACATACTATAACACCATGGTCCTCTACATACTATAACACCATGGTCTAGTTTAACCTCTACATACTATAACACCATGGTCTAGTTTAACCTCTACATACTATAACACCATGGTCTAGTTTAAACCTCTACATACTATAACACCATGGTCTAGTTTAACCTCTACATACTATAACACCATGGTCTAGTTTAACCTCTACATACTATAACACCATGGTCTAGTTTTAACTCTACATCCACCATGGTCTCTACATACTATAACACCATGGTCTAGTTTAACCTCTACATACTATAACACCATGGTCTAGTTTAACCTCTACATACTATAACACCATGGTCTAGTTTAACCTCTACATACTATAACACCATGGTCTAGTTTAACCTCTACATACTACAACACCATGGTCTAGTTTAACCTCTACATACTATAACACCATGGTCTAGTTTAACCTCCACCTCTACATACTATAACACCATGGTCTAGTTTAACCTCTACATACTATAACATCATGGTCTAGTTTAACCTCTACATACTATAACACCATGGTCTAGTTTAACCTCCACCTCTACATACTATAACACCATGGTCTAGTTTAACCTCTACATACTATAACACCATGGTCTAGTTTAACCTCTACATACTATAACACCATGGTCTAGTTTAACCTCTACATACTATAACACCATGGTCTAGTTTAACCTCTACATACTATAACACCATGGTCTAGTTTAACCTCTACATACTATAACACCATGGTCTAGTTTAACCTCCACCTCTACATACTATAACACCATGGTCTAGTTTAACCTCCACCTCTACATACTGTAACACCATAGTCTAGTTTAACCTCTACATACTATAACACCATGGTCTAGTTTAACCTCTACATACTGTAACACCATGGTCTAGTTTAACCTCTACATACTATAACACCATGGTCTAGTTTAACCTCTACATACTATAACACCATGGTCTAGTTTAACCTCTACATACTATAACACCATGGTCTAGTTTAACCTCTACATACTGTAACACCATGGTCTAGTTTAACCTCCACCTCTACATACTATAACACCATGGTCTAGTTTAACCTCTACATACTATAACACCATGGTCTAGTTTAACCTCTACATACTATAACACCATGGTCTAGTTTAAACATACTATAACACCATGGTCTAGTTTAACCTCTACATACTATAACACCATGGTCTAGTTTAACCTCTACATACTATAACACCATGGTCTAGTTTAACCTCTACATACTATAACACCATGGTCTAGTTTAACCTCTACATACTATAACACCATGGTCTAGTTTAACCTCTACATACTGTAACACCATGGTCTAGTTTAACCTCTACATACTATAACACCATGGTCTAGTTTAACCTCTACATACTATAACACCATAGTCTAGTTTAACCTCTACATACTGTAACACCATGGTCTAGTTTAACCTCTACATACTATAACACCATGGTCTAGTTTAACCTCCACCTCTACATACTGTAACACCATGGTCTAGTTTAACCTCTACATACTATAACACCATGGTCTAGTTTAACCTCTACATACTATAACACCATGGTCTAGTTTAACCTCTACATACTATAACACCATGGTCAAGTTTAACCTCTACATACTATAACACCATGGTCTAGTTTAACCTCCACCTCTACATACTATAACACCATGGTCTAGTTTAACCTCCACCTCTACATACTATAACACCATGGTCTAGTTTAACCTCCACCTCTACATACTATAACACCATGGTCTAGTTTAACCTCTACATACTATAACACCATGGTCTAGTTTAACCTCCACCTCTACATACTATAACACCATGGTCTAGTTTAACCTCTACATACTATAACACCATGGTCTAGTTTAACCTCTACATACTATAACACCATGGTCTAGTTTAACCTCTACATACTATAACACCATGGTCTAGTTTAACCTCTACATACTATAACACCATGGTCTAGTTTAACCTCTACATACTATAACACCATGGTCTAGTTTAACCTCTACATACTATAACACCATGGTCTAGTTTAACCTCTACATACTATAACACCATGGTCTAGTTTACCTCCACCTCTACATACTATAACACCATGGTCTAGTTTAACCTCCACCTCTACATACTATAACACCATGGTCTAGTTTAACCTACTATAACACCTCTACATACTATAACACCATGGTCTAGTTTAACCTCTACATACTATAACACCATGGTCTAGTTTAACCTCCACCTCTACATACTATAACACCATGGTCTAGTTTAACCTCTACATACTATAACACCATGGTCTAGTTTAACCTCTACATACTATAACACCATGGTCTAGTTTAACCTCTACATACTATAACACCATGGTCTAGTTTAACCTCTACATACTATAACACCATGGTCTAGTTTAACCTCCACCTCTACATACTATAACACCATGGTCTAGTTTAACCTCTACATACTGTAACACCATGGTCTAGTTTAACCTCCACCTCTACATACTATAACACCATGGTCTAGTTTAACCTCTACATATTATAACACCATGGTCTAGTTTAACCTCCACCTCTACATACTATAACACCATGGTCTAGTTTAACCTCTACATACTATAACACCATGGTCTAGTTTAACCTCCACCTCTACATACTATAACACCATGGTCTAGTTTAACCTCTACATACTGTAACACCATGGTCTAGTTTAACCTCTACATACTATAACACCATGGTCTAGTTTAACCTCTTCCAAAGACAGCAGAAATGGCAAACACCGTCCCTCAGTCCACAGACAGACAAGAGTTGCATTCGTCTGTACCATTTCAAGTTTACAAGGGTACAGGAAAGAGAGGACATACTGTTACACAAGCTGTTTTTTTATTATATAGCATGAGGCTGCTCTATCCCAGACAGAGAGGAGCTCCACAGTAGAGGCATGAGGCTGCTCTATCCCAGACAGAGAGGAGCTCCACAGTAGAGGCATGAGGCGGCTCTATCCCACACAGAGAGGAGCTCCACAGTAGAGGCATGAGGCTGCTCTATCCCACACAGAGAGGAGCTCCACAGTAGAGGCCTGAGGCTGCTCTATCCCACACAGAGAGGAGCTCCACAGTAGAAGCATGAGGCTGCTCTATCCCAGACAGAGAGGAGCTCCACAGTAGAGGCATGAGGCGGCTCTATCCCAGACAGAGAGGAGCTCCACAGTAGAGGCATGAGGCTGCTCTATCCCACACAGAGAGGAGCTCCACAGTAGAGGCATGAGGCTGCTCTATCCCAGACAGAGCGGAGCTCCACAGTAGAGGCATGAGGCGGCTCTATCCCACACAGAGATGAGCTCCACAGTAGAGGCATGAGGCTGCTCTATCCCAGACAGAGAGGAGCTCCACAGTAGAGGCATGAGGCGGCTCTATCCCACACAGAGAGGAGCTCCACAGTAGAGGCATGAGGCTGCTCTATCCCACACAGAGAGGAGCTCCACAGTAGAGGCATGAGGCTGCTCTATCCCAGACAGAGAGGAGCTCCACAGTAGAGGCATGAGGCTGCTCTATCCCACACAGAGAGGAGCTCCACAGTAGAGGCATGAGGCTGCTCTATCCCACACAGAGAGGAGCTCCATAGTAGAGGCATGAGGCTGCTCTATCCCAGACAGAGAGGAGCTCCACAGTAGAGGCATGAGGCTGCTCTATCCCACACAGAGCGGAGCTCCACAGTAGAGGCATGAGGCTGCTCTATCCCAGACAGAGAGGAGCTCCACAGTAGAGGCATGAGGCTGCTCTATCCCACACAGAGTGGAGCTCCACAGTAGAGGCATGAGGCGGCTCTATCCCAGACAGAGAGGAGCTCCACAGTAGAGGCATGAGGCTGCTCTATCCCACACAGAGAGGAGCTCCACAGTAGAGGCATGAGGCTGCTCTATCCCAGACAGAGCGGAGCTCCACAGTAGAGGCATGAGGCGGCTCTATCCCAGACAGAGAGGAGCTCCACAGTAGAGGCATGAGGCTGCTCTATCCCAGACAGAGAGGAGCTCCACAGTAGAGGCATGAGGCTGCTCTATCCCAGACAGAGAGGAGCTCCACAGTAGAGGCATGAGGCTGCTCTATCCCACACAGAGAGGAGCTCCACAGTAGAGGCATGAGGCTGCTCTATCCCACACAGAGAGGAGCTCCACAGTAGAGGCATGAGGCTGCTCTATCCCACACAGAGAGGAGCTCCACAGTAGAGGCATGAGGCTGCACTATCCCACACAGAGAGGAGCTCCATAGTGGCTGACCTGAACCTAATGCAGGAAACCCTTATAATATAATAAATAATAATATAATATAATATAATAAATAATAATATATGCCATTTAGCAGCCTTCAGAGAGACAGGTCAGAGCAGCTAGAGGACTGAATCAGCTTCTAGAGACCAGCCAGGCATCTCCACAGCACACCACATTCCTGACAGGATTTCTTTCTCCACGTGCCGCCATGTCTCTCCCCAACTATTAAACACACTACTGGTACAACACAGTAACCTGCTTACCTACTAGCCAGCCTGTGTCCCTGTCTGCCTGCCTGCTTACCAGCCTGCCTGTTTTCCCTGTCTGCCTGGTACCAGCCTGCCTGTTTCACCGCCTGTCAGCCTGCTTACCAGACTGCCTGTTTTTTCCCTGTCTGCCTGCTTTCCGTGCTCCCTCTCCTGCATCCTCTCTCCTTCTCTCCTTGCTCCTCTCTCCCTGCCTCCTCTCTCCTTCTCTCCCTGCTCCCCTCTCTCCCTAACCACGCTCCCCCTCTCTCCCTGCCTCCTCTCTCCTTCTCTCCCTGCTCCCTCTCTCCCCTAACCACGCTCCCTCTCTCCCTGCCTCCCTCTCTCCTCTCCCTGCTCCCTCCGTCTTGCTCCCTCTCTCCCTGCCTCCTCTCTCCTTCTCTCCTTTCTCCCTCTCTCCCTGCATCCCCTCTCCATCTCTCATTGCTCCCTCTCCCTGCTCCCTCTCTCCCTGCATCCTCTCTCCTTCTCTCCCTGCTCCCCTCTCTCCCTGCATCCTCTCTCCCTGCATCCTCCCTCTCTCCCTGCATCCTCTCTCCCTCCATCCTCTCTCCCCTCTCTCCCTGCTCCCTCTCTCCCTGCATCCTCTCTCCCTGCATCCTCTCTCCTTCTCTCCCTTCTCCCTCCGTCTTGCTCTGCGGGGGAGCTAAGCTTCTACTCGCTAGTCCGACGGGAGTGAAACATGCTGTAGTGTAGTAAATAGCACAAAGAAGGCAGCAGCAGCACCGTTACTTACCTGGATGCTAGCTAGCGGTGCAACGATATCATCTCAAATCCAGTAGAAAAGATAGGAGAGAGACTGCTGTTCATAGGTAACCTGGAGCTCACTGTTCACTCACCACACAGAGAGAGTCAACGGTGTAGCATGGAGTGTGTGTGGTGTGTGTGAGTAGAGAAGTGAGAGAGAATGTCCTCGTCTCACAGAGCAGTGACAACTCTTCCCCCCCAGGGACTGTGCTGTGAGAGGAGAACCACCACCTGGGAGAAAGCACTTCAGTTGGGAAGGAGGGGGCGGGAGGGAAGGAGGGAAGGGAATGGAGAGGAAGAGGGAGAGAGGAAGGGATTGAGAGAGAGAGGGGGAAGGGAGATGAAGAGAGAGGGAAGGAGGAGAATGAGAAGGAGTGAGAGAGAGAGAGTGAGGGATGAAGGGAGAGAATGGGAAGGAGAGAAGGAGTGAGAGAGAGAGTGAGGGATGAAGGGAGAGAATGGGAAGGAGAGAAGGAGTGAGAGAGAGAGAGTGAGTGAGGGATGAAGGGAGAGAATGGGAAGGAGAGAAGGAGTGAGAGAGAGAGTGAGGGATGAAGGGAGAGAATGGGAAGGAGAGAAGGAGTGAGAGAGAGAGAGAGAGAGAGTGAGGGATGAAGGGAGAGAATGGGAAGGAGAGAAGGAGTGAGAGAGAGAGTGAGGGATGAAGGGAGAGAATGGGAAGGAGAGAAGGAGTGAGAGAGAGAGAGTGAGGGATGAAGGGAGAGAATGGGAAGGAGAGAAGGAGTGAGAGAGAGAGAGAGGGATGAAGGGAGAGAATGGGAAGGAGAGAAGGAGTGAGAGAGAGAGTGAGGGATGAAGGGAGAGAATGGGAAGGAGAGAAGGAGTGAGAGAGAGAGAGTGAGGGATGAAGGGAGAGAATGGGAAGGAGAGAAGGAGTGAGAGAGAGAGAGAGAGTGAGGGATGAAGGGAGATAATGGGAAGGAGAGAAGGAGTGGGGTAGACATTCAAGGACACACACTTGGTCAGAATCATGTCTGTCGGTTCAAAGGCAGGTGCCCAGCTAAACACAAACGTTCCCACAACTTTAGAGAACGTTCCCTTGATAAGAGTCTCGTTAGGTCAGGGACGAACTAATAGGAAGGTTACGGTGATGAGGAAGGAAGGTTAGGGTCAGGATCATTATCGTCCCATCTCCTTGTCGAGATTATAAAATATTTAGTCAAATGTACAACTTTCCTTTTTTTTCTTCTTCTTCCCTGAGACATGTATTTTGAACGTCAGCCAATCGGAGCGGAGGCCTGGGCATAGCGCTAACACAGCAACCATGTTAGTTGGTCAATGATCTCGTCCAACGCTTTAGACCCTAACATGACATGTGCTGCTTTATGTGTGGAAACTGTTGTAGTTGACTGTGTTGTTGTGAATATAGCGTATATTCATGTGTGTCTGTTCAATATGTTTTGTTGTTAGGGGAACATTACAGGTTCAATTTAAAAAACATTTACATTTACATTTACATTTAAGTCATTTAGCAGACGCTCTTATCCAGAGCGACTTACAAATTGGTGCATACACCTTATGACAACCAGTGGAACAGCCACTTGCATCTAAATCTTGTTGGGGGGTGAGAAGGATTACTTACCCTTACTTACCCTATCCTAGGTATTCCTTGAAGAGGTGGGGTTTCAGGTGTCTCCGGAAGGTGGTGATTGACTCCGCTGTCCTGGCGTCGTGAGGGAGTTTGTTCCACCATTGGGGGCCAGAGCAGCGAACAGTTTTGACTGGGCTGAGCGGGAACTGTACTTCCTCAGTGGTAGGGAGGCGAGCAGGCCAGAGGTGGATGAACGCAGTGCCCTTGTTTGGGTGTAGGGCCTGATCAGAGCCTGGAGGTACTGAGGTGCCGTTCCCCCTCACAGCTCCGTAGGCGAGCACCATGGTCTTGTAGCGGATGCGAGCTTCAACTGGAAGCCAGTGGAGAGAGCGGAGGAGCGGGGTGACGTGAGAGAACTTGGGAAGGTTGAACACCAGACGGGCTGCGGCGTTCTGGATGAGTTGTAGGGGTTTAATGGCACAGGCAGGAGCCCAGCCAACAGCGAGTTGCAGTAATCAAGACGGGAGATGACAAGTGCCTGATTAGGACCTGCGCCGCTTCCTGTGTGAGGCAGGGTCGTACTCTGCGGATGTTGTAGAGCATGAACCTACAGGAACGGGACACCGCCTTGATGTTAGTTGAGAACGTCAGGGTGTTGTCCAGGATCACGCCAAGGTTCTAGCGCTCTGGGAGGAGGACACAATGGAGTTGTCAACCGTGATGGCGAGATCATGGAACGGGCAGTCCTTCCCGGGAGGAAGAGGAGCTCCGTCTTGCTGAGGTTCAGCTTGAGGTGGTGATCCGTCATCCACACTGATATGTCTGCCAGACATGCAGAGATGCGATTCGCCACCTGGTCAGAAGGGGGAAAGGAGAAGATTAATTGTGTGTCGTCTGCATAGCAATGATAGGAGAGACCATGTGAGGTTATGACAGAGCCAAGTGACTTGGTGTATAGCGAAAATAAGAGAGGGCCTAGAACAGAGCCCTGGGGGACACCAGTGGTGAGAGCGCGTGGTGAGGAGACAGATTCTCGCCACGCCACCTGGAGGGGCGACCTGTCAGGTAGGACGCAATCCAAGCGTGGGCCGCGCCGGAGATGCCCAACCTCGGAGAGGGTGGAGAGGAGGATCTGATGGTTCACAGTATCGAAGGCAGCCGATAGGTCTAGAAGGATGAGAGCAGAGGAGAGAGAGTTAGCTTTAGCAGTGCGGAGCGCCTCCGTGATACAGAGAAGAGCAGTCCCCAGTTGAATGACTAGTCTTGAAACCTGACTGATTTGGATCAAGAAGGTCATTCTGAGAGAGATAGCGGTAGAGCTGGCCAAGGACGGCACGCTCAAGAGTTTTGGAGAGAAAAGAGAGAAGGGATACTGGTCTGTAGTTGTTGACATCGGAGGGATCGAGTGTAGGTTTTTTCAGAAGGGGTGCAACTCTCGCTCTCTTGAAGACGGGAGGGACGTAGCCAGCGGTCAGGGATGAGTTGATGAGCGAGGTGAGGTAAGGGAGAAGGTCTCCGGAAATGGTCTGGAGAAGAGAGTAGGGGATAGGGTCAAGCGGGCAGGTTGTTGGGCGGCCGGCCGTCACAAGACGCGAGATTTCATCTGGAGAGAGAGGGGAGAAAGAGGTCAGAGCATAGGGTAGGGCAGTGTGAGCAGAACCAGCGGTGTCGTTTGACTTAGCAAACGAGGATCGGATGTCATCGACCTTCTTTTCAAAATGGTTGACGAAGTCATCTGCAGAGAGGGAGGAGGGAGGGGGGGATTCAGGAGGGAGGAGAAGGTGGCAAAGAGCTTCCTAGGGTTAGAGGCAGATGCTTGGAATTTAGAATGGTAGAAAGTGGCTTTAGCAGCAGAGACAGAGGAGGAAAATGTAGAGAGGAGGGAGTGAAAGGATGCCAGGTCCGCAGGGGAGGCGAGTTTTCCTCCATTTCCGCTCGGCTGCCCGAGCCCTGTTCTGTGAGCTCGCAATGAGTCAGCCGAGCCACGGAGCGGGAGGGGAGGACCGAGCCGGCCTGGAGGATAGGGGACATAGGGAGTCAAAGGATGCAGTAAGGGAGGAGAGGAGGGTTGAGGAGGCAGAATCAGGAGATAGGTTGGAGAAAGTTTGAGCAGAGGGAAGAGAAGATAGGATGGAAGAGGAGAGAGTAGCGGGGAGAGAGAGCGAAGGTTGGGACGGCGCGATACCATCCGAGTAGGGGCAGTGTGGGAAGTGTTGGATGAGAGCGAGGGGGAAAAGGATACAAGGTAGTGGTCGGAGACTTGGAGGGGAGTTGCAATGAGGTTAGTGGAAGAACAGCATCTAGTAAAGATGAGGTCAAGCGTATTGCCTGCCTTGTGAGTAGGGGGAAGGTGAGAGGGTGAGGTCAAAAGAGGAGAGGAGTGGAAAGAAGGAGGCAGAGAGGAATGAGTCAAAGGTAGACGTGGGGAGGTTAAAGTCGCCCAGAACTGTGAGAGGTGAGCCGTCCTCAGGAAAGGAGCTTATCAAGGCATCAAGCTCATTGATGAACTCTCCGAGGGAACCTGAGGGCGATAAATGATAAGGATGTTAAGCTTGAAAGGGCTGGTAACTGTGACAGCATGGAATTCAAAGGAGGCAATAGACAGATGGGTAAGGGGAGAAAGAGAGAAAGACCACTTGGGAGAGATGAGGATCCCGGGGTGCCACCACCCCGCTGACCAGAAGCTCGGGGTGTGCGAGAACACGTGGGCGGACGAGGAGAGAGCAGTAGGAGTAGCAGTGTTATCTGTGGTGATCCATGTTTCCGTCAGTGCCAAGAAGTCAAGGGACTGGAGGGAGGCATAGGCTGAGATGAACTCTGCCTTGTTGGCCGCAGATTGGCAGTTCCAGAGGCTACCAGAGACCTGGAACTCCACGTGGGTCGTACGCGCTGGGACCACCAGGTTAGGGTGGTCGCAGCCACGCGGTGTGGAGCGTTTGTATGGTCTGTGCAGAGAGGAGAGAACAGGGATAGACAGACACATAGTTGACAGGCTACAGAAAAGGCTACGCTAATGCAAGGAAATTGCATTCTCTCTCCATGTAATTATTAGCTGCAGTACAGACACCTGTCAAACACACACACACACACACACACACAGCTGTCACACACATACACACACACACACCTGTCACACACACACACAGCTGTCACACACATACACACACACACCTGTCACACACATACACACACACACACACCTGTCACACACACACACAGCTGTCAAACACATACACACACACACCTGTCACACACATACACACACACACACCTGTCACACACACACACAGCTGTCACACACATACACACACACACCTGTCACACACATACACACACACCTGTCACACACACACCTGTCACACACATACAGTTCGGCAGGTGTCTCAAATTCCCCCAGAGCAGACCAGTGTGTTCATCTCCAGGACACACAGACACACACAGACACACACAGACACATACAGACACACACAGACACACACAGACACACACAACAAGCAACAAAGAAATACACAAACCTGTCATAG
>NW_026280656.1:0-5154 GCF_023373465.1 Oncorhynchus keta
ATTATAGAGAATCTAGGATATGGACATGATTGAGCAACTGATCTGCCATTGGACAGATAAGGGACACGGTCCTTCCAGCCCTGTGGTCCAAACTATCATCAGACATCAAAGAAAGAGGAGCTTAGAGCTGGAGCAGAATGAGGGAGCATGTGATTCTCTAGGGAAACTGATACTTCCCAGCTATTTGGGGGATTCTCACATACTCAAAGGAAATTGGTTTTCAGTCCTGAGCGTTCCATTTCAAAGACGTTCTAGTTTCAGAAAACAAATGTTTTCCATTTATGTCCACATTCTTATTAGCAGTAGGAGCAAAAACCAATGAATCACATTAAATGGGTAATGTGATTTATCACATAAAAAATATTGAATCACAGTGAAAGAGGAGAAGGAGGGGAAAGCAACTGGTTGGATGCTATTTTTAATACTGTTGTTGCCTTAATATACTGAATGCACATGCAAATAAAATAATGCTTGAACACATTGTTTTGTGCAGAAATTGTACAGTACAGTAGCCTACCACCCTCAACTGTTGATGGATGCTGGGACTCCTCCTGCAGGACTCCTCCTGCAGGTGTGGCTGTGGAACAATAACACTTTGTAAACATGCCAATTCCCCTGCTAACATTCAGGACATGCAGACATGGGCCTGTCATCATAGTTTTTGTACAGTACTAAATAAATCCCCTAAATCCCCCTCAGACTACTGAGGCAGAAACAGAATCAAAAGCATGGCTTAGGGTCTGACCTTGACAGTGGCTTGTGTTAATTGTTCTCTCTATGAGGACAATTGGTTTAGTGAGAAAAAATTCCAGCTAAGTGGCTCTCCGTGAGGATGTGATACGGAGTCAACCTCTCTGCTCTGCCAGAGGCTCAGATAGAGAGAGACAGAGAGAAGGAGGGGTGTGCTTGAAGTCAGCATGATGTCTGTATACTGTCACAAATTAGATCAGATAGAATTCAACTTCTCTCCGTTGTATAAAAATATTCACCATTCCTCTTTTATTTGAAGTGAAGTTTGTGCAGAACAGTAGAAAGGCCATCATCAATGAGTGGCATTTTAACCCACCACATCCATTTATTTTATTTCACCTTTCTTTAACCAGTTAAGCTCGTTGAGAACAGCAGTTCATCATTTAAGTCATTTAGCAGACGCTCTTATCCAGAAGCGACACAAATTGGTGCATTCACCTTATGACATCAGTGGAACAATACTTGCATCTAAATCTTGTTGGGGGGGAGAAGGGGTGAGAAGGATTACTTACCCTTACTTACCCTATCCTAGGTATTCCTTGAAAGAGTGGGGTTTCAGGTGTCTCGGAAGGTGGTAGTTGACTCCCGCTGTCCTGGCGTCGTGAGGAGTTTGTTCCACCATTGGGGGGCCAGGCGAACAGTTTGACTGGGCTGAGCGGGAACTGTACTTCCTCAGTGGTAGGGGGGCGAGCAGGCCAGAGGTGGATGAGACGCAGTGCCCTTGTTTGGGTGTAGGGCCTGATCAGAGCCTGGAGGTACTGAGGTGCCGTTCCCCTCACAGCTCCGTGGCGAGCACCATGGTCTTGTAGCGGATGCGAGCTTCAACTGGAAGCCAGTGGGAGAGCGGAGGAGCGGGGTGACGTGAAGAACTTGGGAAGGTTGAACACCAGACGGGCTGCGGCGTTCTGGATGAGTTGTAGGGGTTTAATGGCACAGGCAGGAGCCCAGCCAACAGCGAGTTGCAGTAATCAAGACGAGGGGAGATGACAAGTGCCTGGATTAGGACCTGCGCCGCTTCCTGTGTGAGGCAGGGGTCACTCTGCGGATGTTGTAGAGCATGAACCTACAGGAACGGGACACCGCCTTGATGTTAGTTGAGAACGTCAGGGGTGTTGTCAGGATCACGCCAAGGTTCTTAGCGCTCTGGGAGGAGGACACAATGGAGTTGTCAACCGTGATGGCGAGATCATGGAACGGGCAGTCCTTCCCGGGAGGAAGAGGAGCTCCGTCTTGCTGAGGTTCAGCTTGAGGTGGTGATCCGTCATCCACACTGATATGTCTGCCAGACATGCAGAGATGCGGTCGCCACCTGGTCATCAGAAGGGGAAAGGGAAGATTAATGTGTGTCGTCTGCATAGCAATGATAGGAGAGACCATGTGAGGTTATGACAGAGCCAAGTGACTTGGTGTATAGCGAGAATAAGAGAGGGCCTAGAACAGAGCCCTGGGGACACCAGTGGTGAGGCGCGTGGTGAGGAGACAGATTCTCGCCACGCCACCTGGTAGGGAGCGACCTGTCAGGTAGGAGGCGCAATCAGCGTGGGCCGCGCCGAGGAGATGCCCAACTCGGAGAGGGTGGAGAAGGAGGATCTGATGGTTCACAGTATCGAAGGCAGCCGATAGGTCTAGAAGGATGAGAGCAGAGGAGAGAGAGTTAGCTTTAGCAGTGCGGAGCGCCTCCGTGATACAGAGAAGAGCAGTCTCAGTTGAATGACTAGTCTTGAAACCTGACTGATTTGGATCAAGAAGGTCATTCTGAGAGAGATAGCGGTAAGAGCTGGCCAGGACGGCACGCTCAAGAGTTTTGGAGAGAAAAGAGAGAAGGGATACTGGTCTGTAGTTGTTGACATCGGAGGGATCGAGTGTAGGTTTTTCAGAAGGGGTGCAACTCTCGCTCTCTTGAAGACGGGAGGGCGTAGCCAGCGGTCAGGGATGAGTTGATGAGCGAGGTGAGGTAGGGAGAAGGTCTCCGGAAATGGTCTGGAGAAGAGAGGAGAGGATAGGGTCAAGCGGGCAGGTTGTTGGGCGGCCGGCCGTCACAAGGCAACGAGATTTCATCTGGAGAGAGGGGAGAAGAGGTCAGAGCATAGGGTAGGGCAGTGTGAGCAGAACCAGCGGTGTCGTTTGACTTAGCAAACGAGGATCGGATGTCATCGACCTTCTTTTCAAAATGGTTGACGAAGTCATCTGCAGAGAGGAGGAGGGGAGGATTCAGGAGGGAGGAGAAGGTGGCAAAGAGCTTCCTAGGGTTAGAGGCAGATGCTTGGAATTTAGAATGGTAGAAAGTGGCTTTAGCAGCAGAGACAGAGGAGGAAAATGTAGAGAGGAGGGAGTGAAAGGATGCCAGGTCCGCAGGAGGCGAGTTTTCCTCCATTTCCGCTCGGCTGCCCCGGAGCCCTGTTCTGTGAGCTCGCAATGAGTCGTCGAGCCACGGAGCGGGAGGGGAGGACCGAGCCGGCCTGGAGGATAGGGGACATAGGGGATCAAAGGATGCAGTAAGGGAGGAGAGGAGGGTTGAGGAGGCAGAATCAGGAGATAGGTTGGAGAAAGTTTGAGCAGAGGGAAGAGATGATAGGATGGAAGAGGAGAGAGTAGCGGGGAGAGAGAGCGAAGGTTGGGACGGCGCGATACCATCCAGTAGGGGCAGTGTGGGAAGTGTTGGATGAGAGCGAGAGGGAAAAGGATACAAGGTAGTGGTCGGAGACTTGGAGGGAGTTGCAATGAGGTTAGTGGAAGAACAGCATCTAGTAAAGATGAGGTCAAGCGTATTGCCTGCCTTGTGGTAGGGGGGGAGGTGAGAGGGTGAGGTCAAAGAGGAGAGGAGTGGAAAGAAGGAGGCAGAGAGGAATGAGTCAAAGGTAGACGTGGGGAGGTTAAAGTCGCCCAGAACTGTGAGAGGTGAGCCGTCCTCAGGAAAGGAGCTTATCAAGGCATCAAGCTCATTGATGAACTCTCCGAGGAACCTGGAGGGGCGATAAATGATAAGGATGTTAAGCTTGAAAGGGCTGGTAACTGTGACAGCATGGAATTCAAGGAGGCAATAGACAGATGGGTAAGGAGAAAGAGAGAGAAAGACCACTTGGGAGAGATGAGGATCCCGGTGCCACCACCCCGCTGACCAGAAGCTCTCGGGGTGTGCGAGAACACGTGGGCGGACGAGGAGAGAGCAGTAGGAGTAGCAGTGTTATCTGTGGTGATCCATGTTTCCGTCAGTGCCAAGAAGTCAAGGGACTGGAGGGAGGCATAGGCTGAGATGAACTCTGCCTTGTTGGCCGCAGATCGGCAGTTCCAGAGGCTACCGGAGACCTGGAACTCCACGTGGAGTCGTACGCTGGGACCACCAGATTAGGGTGGTCGCGGCCACGTGGTGTGGAGCGTTTGTATGGTCTGTGCAGAGAGGAGAGAACAGGGATAGACAGACACATAGTTGACAGGCTACAGAAAGGCTACGCTAATGCAAGGAAATTGGAATGACAAGTGGACTACACGTCTCGAATGTTCAGAAAGTTAAGCTTACGTAGCAAGAATCTTATTGACTAAAATGATTAAAATGATACAGTACTGCTAAAGTAGGCTAGCTGGCAGTAGCTGCGTTGTTGGCACTACACTAATCAAGTCGTTCCGTTGAGTGTAATAATTTCTACAGTGCTGCTATTCAGGGGCTAGCTGGCTGGCTAGCAGTGTTGTTTACGTTACGTTGAGTTAAAAGAACGACAATAGCTGGCTAGCTAACCTAGGAAATCGCTCTAGACTACACAATTATCTTTGAAACAAAGACGGCTATGTAGCTAGCTATGTAGCTAGCTACGATCAAACAAATCAAACCGTTGTACTGTAATGAAATGAAAATGTGATACTCCCTGACCGGTGATTGAATTCGAATCAGTACGTGTGGTGACGTTGGCTAGCTGTTAGCTGTTAGCTGTTGGCTAGCTAGCAGGAGTCTCCTACGTTAAGGACGACAAATAGCTGGCTAGCGAACCTCAGTGAATTAAGATAATCACTCAAGGCTACACACACTAAACACAATTATCTTGGAAACAAGAACCTTCTCTTAACTAGCTAACACTAAACTAATCAAGTCGTACAGTTGAGTGAATAGCACTACAGTGATGCTAATCTGTGTGCGTTAGCTGCGTTGCCAGCTCCTGGAGCGGAGTAGCAGTGAGCTACGTTAGGGCGACGAAATACGATAATTATGCAATTATCACTGATACAAGGACGGCTATGTAGCTAGCTAAGAAGAATTGCTAAGATTATGTAGCTAGCTAACAGTAAACTAATCAAGTCGTACAGTTGAGTGAATAGCACTACAGTGATGCTAATCTGTGTGCGTTAGCTAGCGTTAGCTAGCTCCTGGGCGAATAGCAGTGAAGGCTACGTTAGGGCGGCAAATACGATAAT
>NW_026280657.1:0-1645 GCF_023373465.1 Oncorhynchus keta
TAGTGATCACAATATAGTAGCCATATCTAGGAAAACCAAAGGATGTAGTGATCCCAATATAGTAGCCATATCTAGGAAAACCACAGGAACGTAGTGACCACAATATAGTAGCCATATCTAGGAAAACCAAAGGATGTAGTGATCACAATATAGTAGCCATATCTAGGAAAACCAAAGGATGTAGTGATCACAATATAGTAGCCATATCTAGGAAAACCAAAGGATATAGTGATCACAATATAGTAGCCATATCTAGGAAAACCACAGGATGTAGTGATCACAATATCGTAGCCATATCTAGGAAAACCAAAGGAAGTAGTGATCACAATATAGTAGCCATATCTAGGAAAACCAAAGGATATAGTGATCACAATATAGTAGCCATATCTAGGAAAACCACAGGATGTAGTGATCACAATATCGTAGCCATATCTAGGAAAACCAAAGGAAGTAGTGATCACAATATAGTAGCCATATCTAGGAAAACCAAAGGAAGTAGTGATCACAATATAGTAGCCATATCTAGGAAAACCACAGGATGTAGTGATCACAATATCGTAGCCATATCTAGGAAAACCAAAGGAAGTAGTGATCACAATATAGTAGCCATATCTAGGAAAACCAAAGGAAGTAGTGATCACAATATAGTAGCCATATCTAGGAAAACCAAAGGAAGTAGTGATCACAATATAGTAGCCATATCTAGGAAAACCACAGGATGTAGTGATCACAATATAGTAGCCATATCTAGGAAAACCACAGGATGTAGTGATCACAATATAGTAGCCATATCTAGGAAAACCAAAGGATATAGTGATCACAATATAGTAGCCATATCTAGGAAAACCAAAGGATGTAGTGATCACAATATAGTAGCCATATCTAGGAAAACCAAAGGAAGTAGTGATCACAATATAGTAGCCATATCTAGGAAAACCAAAGGAAGTAGTGATCACAATATAGTAGCCATATCTAGGAAAACCAAAGGAAGTAGTGATCACAATATAGTAGCCATATCTAGGAAAACCAAAGGAAGTAGTGATCACAATATAGTAGCCATATCTAGGAAAACCACAGGATGTAGTGATCACAATATAGTAGCCATATCTAGGAAAACCAAAGGATGTAGTGATCACAATATAGTAGCCATATCTAGGAAAACCAATGGAAGTAGTGATCACAATATAGTAGCCATATCTAGGAAAACCAAGTGATGTAGTGATCACAATATAGTAGCCATATCTAGGAAAACCAAAGGAAGTAGTGATCACAATATAGTAGCCATATCTAGGAAACCAAAGGAAGTAGTGATCACAATATAGTAGCCATATCTAGGAAAACCAAAGGATGTAGTGATCACAATATAGTAGCCATATCTAGGAAGAACGCACAGGAAGTAGTGATCACAATATAGTAGCCATATCTAGGAAAACCAAAGGATGTAGTGATCACAATATAGTAGCCATATCTAGGAAAACCAAAGGATGTAGTGATCACAATATAGTAGCCATATCTAGGAAAACCAAAGGATAGTAGTGATCACAATATAGTAGCCATATCTAGGAAAACCAAAGGAAGTAGTGATCACAATATAGTAGCCATATCTAGGAAAACCACAGGAAGTAGTGATCACAATATAGTAGCC
>NW_026280658.1:0-6746 GCF_023373465.1 Oncorhynchus keta
CCCTGTATTGACAAAAATGAATGGCATGTCATTGGCATCGACAAACCATATACACATTGGCCAATACCACCTAATTCGGCGTTGATTCATCCAAAGTGTATTGCAAATGCCATATGGTAATTGCCAGTTGTAACACTTTAAAAATTCAACAGGGGGCAAATGCGCTCCACCGGGGTTTTTCATATTGGATATGTAACCCAAATTAATGTCCAAAGTAAAATTTTGAAAAATGAACTTTTTTCAAAACTTATCACCCTTAAAAAGTGCTTTCTGACCGTTTTTCGAAATTCTTTCGATTTTTTTGTCAATTACACATGTGTAAGAACTGTATGAATATACTTTTGTCCAATTTTATTATCATAATTTTTTAAATTTTTTTATATGCGCATAAGGAATATGTTTTGTCCAATTCCAATATGATTTCATAGGAAGTCAAAAGTCAAAAGTCAAAAATGTCAAAATTTTGTAAAAACTTCACACACCCATAAAAAGTGCTCTGGACCGTTTTTCGAAATTCTTTCGATTTTTTGTCAATTACACATGTGTAAGAACTGTATGAATATACTTTTGTCCAATTTTATTATCATAATTTTTTTTTTTTTTTACATGCGCATAAGGAATATGTTTTGTCCAATTCCAATATGATTTCATAGGAAGTCAAAGTCAAAAGTCAAAAATGTCAAAATTTTGTAAAAACTTCACACACCCTTATAAAAAGTGCTTTCTGACCGTTTTTTGAAATTCTTTCAATTTTTTTGTCAATTACACATGTGTAAGAACTGTATGAATATACTTTTGTCCAATTTTATTATCATATTTTTTTATATATTTTTTTAAATTGTGCATAAGGATTTTTTTGTGGGCCAAATGACGTAAGAAATTTGACATGCTCAAAAATCCTGCAGAAATGCAAAATTGACTGGCCTGATGAACTCGGGATGGCCGGGCAGTGATAGTTGTTCCTTTCCATCACTCGTTGTGTTGACTTCATCATGTCCATTTTGTGATGTTTTTTTCACTATATAATCATATTGCAAGTGCACGTGCATTTGAAATGTTTCAATGCATTTACCATATGAAATTTGACCTTGCTCAAAAATGCAAATTGACTGGTCTGATGAACACAGGATGAAAGCAGTGATAGTTGTACATTTCCATCACTCGTTTGTTGATTTCATCATCTATTAGGTGATGTTTTTACACTATAGAATCATATTGCAAGTGCACGGCATTGCAATTGTTGCAATGTGCATTACCATATGAAATTTGACATGCTCAAAAATCCTGGAAATGCAAAAATTGACTGGTCTGATGAACACAGGATGGCCGGGCAGTGATAGTTGTACCTTTCCATCACTCGTTGTGTTGATTTCATCATGTCCATTTTGTGATGTTTTTCCATATAATCATATTGCAAGTGCACGTGATTTGTATGTTTCAATGTGCATTTACTATATGAAATCATATCAAAAATGCTGCAAAAAAAATTGACTGGTCTGATGAACACAGGATGGCCGCAGTGATAGTTGTACATTTCCATCACTCGTTGTGTTGATTTCATCATGTCCATTAGGTGATGTTTTTTCACTATAGAATCATATTGCAAAACGCGCATTTGACCCAAAATATGAAATTTGTAAAATGCATTTACAAAAATGCAAAATTGACTGGTCTGATGAACACAGGATGGCTGGGCAGTGATAGTTGTACATTTCCATCACTGTTGGTTGATTTCATCATGTCCATTTGGTGATGTTTTTCACTATAGAATCATATTGCAGTGCGCGCATTTGCAATATGTTTCAATGTGCATTTACCATATGAAATTTGACATGCTCAAAAATGCAAAATTGACTGGTCTGATGGACACAGGATGGCCGAGCAGTGATAGTTGTACATTTCCATCACTTGTTGTGTTGATTTCATCATGTCCATTAGGTGATGTTTTTTCACTATAGAATCATATTGCAAATGCACGCATTTGCAATATGTTTCAATGTGCATTTACCAATATGAAATTTGACATGCTCAAAATGCAAAATTGACTGGTCTGATGAACACAGGATGCTGAGCAGTGATAGTTGTACATTTCCATCACTCGTTGTGTTGATTTCATCATGTCCATTAGGTGATGTTTTTCACTATAGAATCATATTGCAAATGCACTGTGCATTGTATGTTCAATGGCATTTACCAAAAATTAAAATATGGTCAAAAATGCAAAATTGACTGGTCTGATTAACACAGGATGGCCCGCAGTGGGAGTACCCTTTGGCCATCACTCTATGTGTTGATTTCATCAGTCCATTAGGTGATGTTTTCAATATTCTGAGAATCATATTGTGCAACTGGTGCATTGAAAATTGGCACCTGGTAATTTAAAAATGAAAATATGGTTGTGGAATGCATTTACCGGTCATTCTGATATTAATGGTCGCTATGGGAACACAGGATGGCCGAGCAGTGATAGTTGTACATTTCCATCACTCGTTGTGTTGATTTCATCATGTCCATTAGGTGATGTTTTTACACTATAGAATCATATTGCAAATGCGCGCATTTGCAATATGTTTCAACTGCATTTACCATATGAAATTTGACATGCTCAAAAATGCAAATTGACTGGTCTGATGGACACAGGATGGCCGAGCAGTGATAGTTGTACATTTCCATCACTCGTTGTGTTGATTTCATCATGTCCATTAGGTGATGTTTTTTATAGAACATATAGAATCATAAAAAATGGTTGACATGCTCAAAAATTCTGAAAATTGACTGGCTATGGGACACAGGATGGCCGGGCAGTGATTTGCATTTCATCACTCGTTGTGTTGATTTCATCATGTCCATTAGGTGATGTTTTTACTATAGAATCATATTGTAAGTGCGTCGCGCATTTGCAATATGTTTGAATGTGCATTTACCATATGAAATTTGACATGCTCAAAAATGCAAAATTGACTGGTCTGATGGACACAGGATGGCCGAGCAGTGATAGTTGTACATTTCCATCACTCGTTGTGTTGATTTCATCATGTCCATTAGGTGATGTTTTACACTATAGAATCATATTGCAAGTGCGCGCATTTGCAATTATGTTTCAATGTGCATTTACCATATGAAATTTGACATCAAAAATGCAAAATTGACTGGTCTGATGAACACAGGATGGCTGGTGCAGTGATAGTTGTACATTTCCATCACTGTTGTGTTGATTTCATCATGTCCATTTGTTTATGTTTTTCACTTTTGCAAAGTCACTGTGCATTTGCAATATGGTTCAATGGGCAGGTACCATCACGAATTTGTCATGCTATAAAATCCTGCAGGAATGTGAAATTGACTGGCCCGATGAACACAGGATAGCTGGGCAGTGATTCTGGTTCATCTCCATGGCTCGTTAGGGTTGATTTCAGAATGTCACTTTTGGTGATGGTCCCTCTCCGTTTAAACATATTGCTAATGTACAAAAGTCAACTAGCAAGTCAGTGTCCATCAGTCAATTAGATGTCATTTTGACACCAAACTGATACCAATTGACACCAAACCCACTTTTTCCAACTCATTTAGAAGCCAACTATCATATATGTCAGAGCAGGCCCATAATTCACAGCGCCTTTAGTTTAAAACATAATAAAAACGTAAAACACATAGTTACGTTCTAGCTGCGGGTCCAGGTCAGACATTATGTGAAGGCCTATGTGAGGCGACCCCGAATCCCGAGTTTCGGCTCGATAGGTCCTTCGGTGCCCGAGTAAAACCCTAATTGGTGCTGAAAATCCACTTTTTCCATGCCTTGCTATGGGGTCCTTGAATGAGCTATCGGACCGAAACGTTGGGGTCCGTCTCTATGGGCCGAGCCGGTTCCAATGCACCTAGTCTTGTGTCTCTGAGACTTTTCTAAATGTCGCCATTTTCGTAATGGTCAAAATGAATTGAAATCATTGCAAATGTACGAGGCTATTTCTCGGTCCGAGAACCTTCTAGAGCCACCTAACTCACCACGCACTATCGACCCGAGGTCTAGAACAGGTTTCTAAAGTTTCGGAACTCTAGGTCTGACGGTTCTTTTTAGCTCGAACAAAGCTAACTATTGAGGCACTGTCTGTCTCTACAACCCCCAATACGTCCCTCCTTCCAAGTTGTGTGTCTGTGTGATTTAGTTTTCCTTTGAAATTTTATGGGAAAAATGACTGATTTACAGTTCATGGGGTTGCCTAATCACACATATGAAGTTTTGGACAGATCTGACTTTTTTAACCCCTCGAAACAGCCCCTGAGACACCAATTAAGGCACTTCCGGTTGGCACAGGAAGCTATAAGTCAACACATATCCTCACTGGGCTATGCTTTTACAGAATCCTGTGTTTTAAGTCCTTACGTTAAGAATTGACTGATTTACACAGGGTTGAATGCACTATGTCTATCAAACTGCAGGCAGGTAATGGAAAAACACTTTTAGGGTGATTTTAACCACTTCCGGTTGGTCCAGGAAGCCTAGAATCAACACAGGTAGACCTCATACTGGCCTGATGGACTGTTATCAAAGACAGGTTCATACGGCATTCATAACCCATATAGACTTCAGGTTGAATTTAGGGGGTGCAGGCAATGTATTCCTATGGGGAGAGAAGTCAATGCAAACTATTTGAAGTAAACACCTTCTTTTAACTATTAAGGGTTAATGCCACACGGTCAACGTTAGGCTTGCACGGATCGGAAGGACCTTAGGAACATACCTGAGGTCGAATTGTGCTTCTCACCCTAACGGTTCTCTCACTGTCACCCAAAAGCAAATGACGTTGTGGGGCAGGCTTCATTTTGGGCCTACTTTTCTAATGGTCGCTGCGCTCAGACCGAGCGAGCTACGGTCAAGCGGGATATCTCGTTGAACTCGGCACGGCCTAGAGATTATGTTTATGCCATTGCCTGCTCTCTGTGTCTTTGAGAACCGCACTTTTTCACTCCAGCCTTGCTGTGTGTGCGTGTGAGAGCTTTTCTTTGACATCTGTTGGGAGAAATGACTGATTTACAGTTCATGAGGGTTACCTAGTCACACATATGAAGTTTTGAAAAGATCTGACCTTTTTAACCCTTGGAAACTGCCACTGTGACATCATTAAAGGCACTTCCGGTTGGCACAGGAAGCTATAAGTAAACCCATGTCTTGATTGACATAGAAACTTACAGAATCCTGAGTTTTAAGTCCTTACGTTAAGAATTGACTGATTTACACAGGGTTGAATGCACTATGTCTATCAAACTGCAGGCAGGTAATGGAAAAACAATTTTAGGGTGATTTTAACCACTTCCGGTTGGTCCAGGAAGCCTAGAATCAACACAGGTAGACCTCATACTGGCCTGATGGACTGTTACCAAAGACAGGTTCATACGGCATTCATAACCCATATAGACTTCAGGTTGAATTTAGGGGTGCAGGCAATGTATTCCTATGGGGAGAGAAGTCAATGCAAACTATTTGAAGTAAACACCTTCTTTTAACTATTAAGGGTTAATGCCACACGGTCAAGGTTAGGCTTGCACGGATCGGAAGGACCTTAGGAACGTACCTGAGGTCGAATTGTGCTTCTCACCCTAACGGTTCTCTCACTGTCACCCAAAAGCAAATGACGTTGTGGGGCAGGCTTCATTTTGGGCCTACTTTTCTAATGGTCGCTGCGCTCAGACCGAGCGAGCTACGGTCAAGCGGGATATCTCGTTGAACTCGGCACGGCCTAGACATTATGTTTATGCCATTGCCTGCTCTCTGTGTCTTTGAGAACCACACTTTTTCACTCCATCCTTGCTGTGTGTGCGTGTGAGAGCTTTTCTTTGACATCTGTTGGGAGAGATGACTGATTTACAGTTCATGAGGGTTACCTAGTCACACATATGAAGTTTTGAAAAGATCTGACCTTTTTAACCCATGGAAACTGCCACTGTGACACCATTAAAGGCACTTCCGGTTGGCACAGGAAGCTATAAATAAACTCATATCATGATTGGGGTATGCCTTTACAGAATCCTGAGTTTTAAGTCTTTACGTTAAGAACTGAGTTATTTACGGAGGGTTTAGTGAGTGTGTGTTATTTCAGAAAATCATAGAAAATCACAGAAATCTCGCAGAGCTCCGCAGCACACTTTAAAAAGATTCGTAAGAACAACCTGCAACTGGATCTGTAACCGTTGAAAAAAAAAAACACCTATCCGTGAACATCACCAAGGTGTCGTTGTACGATTTCTCTTAAATGACGATAGATAAATGGCTGGTTCTTTTTTTATTGACACCGGAGGCTCCTTGACTTTGACGTGAAGTGGAAAAATAATTTCTCTATTTTCATTTTGGACCTTTAATCCCAGATAAATGGCCATAACTCAAAAACCGTTGAGGCCTAGACGCCATCTTGTTCGGGGCCAACTGCCCATTATGCCGCCCTACGCTCACCGAGTTTCGGCTTCTAAATATTTTCAGTTTTCGAGATAAGGCCCCGTCGTGAATCGTGATGTTTTGTAGCAATAGCCATATGATTGCTTATGCCCTCTTGTGGGAATTTCCGGGACATGGGAAAAATGACATAAATCTTATTATTTTTGTAAACGGAAACCGAATGTCCGACAACGTTCATTTGATGACTTCCTGGTAGGTCCGGCCCTGCTGCCGCCCGACGCCGTCCGCGAATTTTACAAACGATTTCGGACGTCTAGTAAGGGACCGTACATTTGCAATATGGACTTTCTCACTAACC
>NW_026280659.1:0-27500 GCF_023373465.1 Oncorhynchus keta
CTGTACTACAGTACTACCCTTTAGTTATGGTCTGTACTACAGTACTACCCTTTAGTTATGGTCTGTACTACAGTACTACCCTTTAGTTATGGTCTGTACTACTACCCTTTAGTTATGGTCTGTACTACTACCCTTTAGTTATGGTCTGTACTACAGTACTACCCTTTAGTTATGGTCTGTACTACAGTACTACCCTTTAGTTATGGTCTGTACTACTACCCTTTAGTTATGGTCTGTACTACAGTACTACCCTTTAGTTATGGTCTGTACTACCCTTTAGTTATGGTCTGTACTACAGTACTACCCTTTAGTTATGGTCTACTACAGTACTACCCTTTAGTTATGGTCTGTACTACTACCCTTTAGTTATGGTCTGTACTACAGTACTACCCTTTAATTATGGTCTGTACTACCCTTTAGTTATGGTCTGTACTACAGTACTACCCTTTAGTTATAGTTATGGTCTGTACTACAGTACTACCCTTTAGTTATGGTCTGTACTACAGTACTACCCTTTAGTTATGGTCTGTACTACAGTACTACCCTTTAGTATTAGTTATGGTCTGTACTTCAGTACTACCCTTTAGTTATGGTCTGTACTACAGTACTACCCTTTAGTAATAGTTATGGTCTGTACTACAGTACTACCCTTTAGTTATGGTCTGTACTACAATACTACCCTTTAGTAATAGTTATGGTCTGTACTACAGTACTACCCTTTAGTAGTAGTTATGGTCTGTACTACAGTACTACCCTTTAGTAGTAGTTATGGTCTGTACTACCCTTTAGTTATGGTCTGTACTACAGTACTACCCTTTAGTATTAGTTATGGTCTGAACTACAGTACTACCCTTTAGTAGTAGTTATGGTCTGTACTACAGTACTACCCTTTAGTAATAGTTATGGTCTGTACTACAGTACTACCCTTTAGTAATAGTTATGGTCTGTACTACAGTACTACCCTTTAGTAGTAGTTATGGTCTGTACTACAGTACTACCCTTTAGTAATAGTTATGGTCTGTACTTCAGTACTACCCTTTAGTAGTAGTTATGGTCTGTACTACAGTAATAAATACCCTTTAGTAATAGTTATGGTCTGTACTACAGTACTACCCTTTACTTATAGTTATGGTCTGTACTATAGTACTACCCTTTACTTATAGTTATGGTCTGTACTACAGTACTACCCTTTAGTTACGGTCTGTACTACAGTACTACCCTTTAGTTATGGTCTGTACTACAGTACTACCCTTTAGTTATAGTTATGGTCTGTACTACAGTACTACCCTTTAGTATTAGTTATGGTCTGTACTTCAGTACTACCCTTTAGTTATGGTCTGTACTACAGTACTACCCTTTAGTAATAGTTATGGTCTGTACTACAGTACTACCCTTTAGTTATGGTCTGTACTACAATACTACCCTTTAGTTATGGTCTGTACTACAGTACTACCCTTTAGTTATGGTCTGTACTACAGTACTACCCTTTTGTAATAGTTATGGTCTGTACTACAGTACTACCCTTTAGTTATGGTCTGTACTACAGTACTACCCTTTAGTATTAGTTATGATCTGTACTTCAGTACTACCCTTTAGTTATGGTCTGTACTACAGTACTACCCTTTAGTTACGGTCTGTACTACAGTAATACCCTTTAGTAATAGTTATGGTCTGTACTACAGTACTACCCTTTACTTATAGTTATGGTCTGTACTACCCTTTAGTAATAGTTATGGTCTGTACTACAGTACTACCCTTTATAGTTATGGTCTGTACTACAGTACTACCCTTTAGTGATAGTTATGGTCTGTACTACAGTACTACCCTTTAGTTATGGTCTGTACTACAATACTACCCTTTTGTAATAGTTATGGTCTGTACTACAGTACTACCCTTTAGTATTAGTTATGATCTGTACTTCAGTACTACCCTTTAGTTATGGTCTGTACTACAGTACTACCCTTTAGTTATGGTCTGTACTACAGTACTACCCTTTCATATTAGTTATGGTCTGTACTACAGTACTACCCTTTAGTTATGGTCTGTACTACAGTACTACCCTTTAGTTATGGTCTGTACTACAGTACTACCCTTTAGTTATGGTCTGTACTACCCTTTAGTTATGGTCTGTACTACAGTGCTACCCTTTAGTAATAGTTATGGTCTGTACTACAGTACTACCCTTTAGTTATGGTCTGTACTACAGTACTACCCTTTAGTAGTAGTATGGTCTGTACTACAGTACTACCCTTTAGTAGTAGTTATGGTCTGTACTACAGTACTACCCTTTAGTAGTAGTTATGGTCTGTACTACAGTACTACCCTTTAGTAGTAGTTATGGTCTGTACTACAGTACTACCCTTTAGTAGTAGTTATGGTCTGTACTACAGTACTACCCTTTAGTAGTAGTTATGGTCTGTACTACAGTACTACCCTTTAGTAGTAGTTATGGTCTGTACTACTTTAGTAGTAGTTAGTACTACCTACCTTTAGTAGTAGTTATGGTCTGTACTACAGTATTACCCTTTAGTAGTAGTTATGGTCTGTACTACAGTACTACCCTTTTTAGTTATGGTTTGTACTACAGTACTACCCTTTAGTTATGGTCTGAACTACAGTACTACCCTTTAGTTATGGTCTGTACTACAGTACTACCCTTTAGTTATGGTCTGTACTACAGTACTACCCTTTAGTTATGGTCTGTACTACAGTACTACCCTTTACTTATAGTATAGTTATGGTCTGAACTACACTCCCTACTGCAGCCGACAGGCAGTCTTTTCTTCTTTCTTGTGTTAGCACCATTGATAGTGTTAATGCGGAGAACCTTTAGCAAACTTCATCCAGAAACCCCACCTTTCTCCAATTTACCATGTGCTGTTCTCAGCCTCATCACATCTCATCTTCTCACCATTGGGCTAACTGATAGGAGAGAACCCACCCAGCCAACCAGATCCATGTCTTCCATTGCAAAGCAGACAAAAAGGAAAGACAAGCAATTGTTTATTACCTGTTGAGTTGATGTAACTTATTCTGACTGGGTTTGACTCAAAGAAAGGAGTTTGTACGTTCATTAATGGATGTTAATTAAGTTTGTAAGGAATGCCTTAATGATCCCTCTGCAGCTTCTGAATTCCTGCCAACCTCTGCTCTCCACCCTACACTCCTATTCCCTGCACCCTATACCCTACACTCCTATTCCCTGCACCCTATACCCTACACTCCTATTCCCTGCACCCTATACCCCACACTCCTATTCCCTGCACCCTAAACCCTACACCCTACACTCCTATTCCCTGCACCCTAAACCCTACAACTACACCCCCTATACTACTATTCCCTGCACCCTAAACCCTACAACTACACCCCTATACTACTATTCCCTGCACCCTAAATCCTACAACTACACCCCTATACTCCACGTCCTGTCTTTTAACCAAGGGGAATGAGCTGTAGAGAGGATCTGGATTGACCTCAGGAGGAGTGCTTGTTTTAGTTTGAATTGAAAACATGCTGTCGTCTGTTGTAGAAGGGTGAATGATTAACACACACTTTCTCCTCCAATCCTCACGCTCTTCCGTCCGTCCTGCGTCACATTCCTCCGTCCACTCTTCAGGGAAGATGGTGAAAAAGTCTGCCCCTGCAACCAACTCTGTAGTAATTATCTATTTTATGACCTTTTGCCCCCAACCCCTACTGCCTCCTCCACCACCCTCACTCTCTGCACCCCCTGTTAGGGTTGCAAAGTTAAAGAATCTTTCCTTAAAAATGTCCCAGGTTTTCCAGAAATCCCATTTGGAGGATTCCCTCCCTGCTTATTCTCTTTCTGGAAAACCTGGACATTTATAAGTTGCTGTAATTTTGCAATCCTACCTCCTGTTGCTCTCTGCTTTGAGTGTCTGTGCACTTACTGCCCTGTGGATGCCAGCTGTGGCTTTAGTCATGTGTCGGAGTCAACAAGGCTCTCCTTCCACAGGGTGACTTGAGCATTTGTCTGTTGTGACGATGACCCCATTCAAATGATCTGTCACAGGGGTTCTCAAAGTGGGTTCCGTGGGCCAGATATATAACAATGTCTTCTAAATGTCATTTTATTTTACATTTATTTTACAATTTTTATAAATTGACCAAGGGATCCATGGAATAAGTGTTGAGGGTGTAATACGATACAATGTCATATTATTCATTTTCCATGTCTGTTCTTAACCCTGGGCAACATGGGGCCTGCGGAGGCTCACAGGGATATTGGTATCCAGTACTCAACCAATTTATACAGTTTTCAAGTCGATACATCTTGTATTCCTCAAAAACGTTTGGGGAACATAATACACTGAGCAAGAGGATAAGTACATTAGTTTCTAGTTTGAGGAACAGAAGAAGTCCTCACCCGCAGCTTCATGAAATAGTACCCCAAAACACCAGTCTCAACGTCAACAACGCCCCGACTGGGATTCTGGCCTTCTAGGCAGAGTTGCAAAGAAAAAGCCATATCTCAGACTGGCCAATAAATATAAAATATTAAGATGGGCAAAAGAACACAGACACTGGACAGAGGAACTCTGCCTAGAAGGCCAGCATCTCGGAGTCGCCTTCACTGTTGAGACTGGTGTTTTGCAGGTACTATTTAATGAAGCTGCGAATTGAGGACTTTGAGGCTTCTGTTTCTCAAACTAGACACTAATGTACTTGTCCTCTTGCTCAGTTGTGCACTGGGGCCTCCAACTCCTCTTTCTATTCTGGTTAGAGTCAGTTTGCGCTGTTCTGTGAAGGGAGTAGTACACAGCGTTTATGAGATCTTCCGTTTCCTGGCAATTTCGCACTGAATAGCCTTCATTTCTCAGAACAAGAATAGACTGATGAGTTTGAGAAGAAAGTTCTTTGTATCTGGCCATTTTTCAGCCTGTAATCGAACTCACAAATGCTGAGGCTCCAGATACTCAACTAGTCTAAAGAAGGCCAGTTTTATTGCTTCTTTAATCAGAACAACAGTTTTCAGCTGTGCTAACATAATTGCAAAATTGTTTTCTAATGATCAATTAGCCTTTTGAAATGATAAACTTGGAGTAGCTAACACAGGAGTGATGGTTGCTGATAATGGGCCTCTGTACGCCTATGTAGATATTCCATTAAAAATTTGCCGTTTACATCTACAACATTAATTTACAACACCACTGTTCAAAAGTTTGAGGTATTTCTGATCAATTTGATGGACAATGTTTTTTCTAAATGACCTCCAAACTTTTAAACAGTGGTGTATGTATATAAAATAAATCATCCCTTTTACTCACCAATTTCGTGGTTTCCATTTGGTAGTTACAGTCTTGTCTCATCGCTGCAACTCCCGTACAGACTCGGGAGAGGCGAAGGTCGAGAGCCATGCGTCCTCCGTAACACGACCCAACCAAGCCGCACTGCTTTGACACAATGCCCGTTTCACCCGAAGCCAGCCGCACCAATGTGTCGGAGGAAACACCGTACACCTGGCGACTGTGTCAGCGGTCACAGAAGTCGCTAGAGCGCGATGGGACAAGAACATCCCGGCCGGCCAAACCCTCCCCTAACTCGGACGATGCTGGACCCCATGGGTCTCCAGGTCGCGGCCAGCTGCGACAGAGCCTGGACTCAAACCAGGATCTCTAATGGCACCGTGATACAGTGCCTTAGACCACTGCGCCACTCGGGAAGCCTTAAAATGATAGTTTTAACAATGTTTTGAGGCTATATGGTGTTTCTTCCTTTTGTTTACAAACATTGGAGTAAAACAAGGTTATATTTTGAGTTCTGATGGGATACGACAATTGAACTAAGCACATGAGGCATTTATAAGTTTGATTCTTCAAGAATAATTGGATACTTATCAAGAATGTACAAGTCAGAAAATGTATGTAGCAGGTGCTGATTGGCCCTTTAAACGTAAGGTATTTTCGTTATTGGCCAACCTAAAAATGATTTATTCAGAGTCGTTGCAATGTGAATGGGAGTCATCCAGACCACAAAATGTTGAAGTCATGTTGTGATTCAGCTGCTCCCTCCTTCCCCATCTCTTCTAGTTTAGAGCATGGCTTGTCCTGTGGACTCCATTACCCAGAGTTCCACTGGTGCTGCAGTCATGACTCAGTGTATCGCTGCTTTACGTCATGGCTTGTCCTGTGGACTCCATTACCCAGAGTTCCACTGGTGCTGCAGTCATGACTCAGTGTATCGCTGCTTTACGTCATGGCTTGTCCTGTGGACTCCATTACCCAGAGTTCCACTGGTGCTGCAGTCATGACTCAGTGTATCGCTCATTTTTACGAAATGCATGGCTTTTCCTCCTCTAATTTTCAATTTTTTCCTTTTTATATTGTTAAAAAAGCTACTGACTCAATAGCTTGTCAGAAATGCCAAAGGTCTTCAATGATTGAACTTAGTTTATCTATTGAACAATAATTACATTTTCTGAGTTTGTTTTTCTATCATAGCTTCATTTATTGTTTGCAACGGAAATGCATCAGTCATTGAGTTCCTAATTGCATTGTTGAGACATTGCCAGCTACTGCATGTATGTGATTATTGTTGAGACATTGCAGTAGGCTACTGCAGGGCTACTGCATGTATGTGATTATTGTTGAGACATTGCAGTAGGCTACTGCAGGGCTACTGCATGTATGTGATTATTGCTGAGACATTGCAGTAGGCTACTGCAGGGCTACTGCATGTATGTGATTATTGTTGAGACATTGCAGTAGGCTACTGCAGGGCTACTGCATGTATGTGATTAATGTTGAGACATTGCAGTAGGCTACTGCAGGGCTACTGCATATGTGATTATTGTTGAGACATTGCAGTAGGCTACTGCAGGGCTACTGCATGTATGTGATTAATGTTGAGACATTGCAGTAGGCTACTGCAGGGCTACTGCATGTATGTGATTATTGTTGAGACATTGCAGTAGGCTACTGCAGGGCTACTGCATGTATGTGATTATTGTTGAGACATTGCAGTAGGCTACTGCAGGGCTACTGCATGTATGTGATTATTGTTGAGACATTGCAGTAGGCTACTGCATGTATGCATGTATGTGATTATTGTTGAGACATTGCAGTAGGCTACTGCAGGGCTACTGCATGTATGTGATTATTGTTGAGACATTGCAGTAGGCTACTGCAGGGCTACTGCATGTATGTGATTATTGTTGAGACATTGCAGTAGGCTACTGCAGGGCTACTGCATGTATGTGATTATTGTTGAGACATTGCAGTAGGCTACTGCAGGGCTACTGCATGTATGTGATTATTGTTGAGACATTGCAGTAGGCTACTGCAGGGCTACTGCATGTATGTGATTATTGTTGAGACTTTGCAGTAGGCTACTGCAGGGCTACTGCATGTATGTGATTATTGTCGAGACATTGCAGTAGGTGGAAAAGGAACTGATGTATTTTCCCATACTCACTCTCACCTCTGGTGTATTTTGGGTTCTGGCTCTGCTTCCAGGAAGAGAGGCACTAAACAGCTAACCTTTTTAAAGCCTGTTTGCAGCTCAATACATCTGTTCTCATGTAAATGCTTGCTGTAATATAATGCCTGTTAGTGTTTAGGAAGGCTGCTGATACAGAATGACTGTAGACAACATTAGATAACATTTTGTTTTGAAACGTAAACCACCATGATCTTAGGTCTTGGCCCAAATTAAATCCCCAACATGGATCTTGTGAGAGATGGGTCATTTTAGCTGTAAGTCTAAGCTAGTCATTGTTGATATATTGAACATTTTATCTGCAGACAGTGAATGTGTTTTTAAAATGGAGAATGTTCTCGTTCATTCAGGGTGATAGACTAGACTCGTGTTACAGCTCCCTCTGCTGTTCATATGCAGAACACATTTGTCAGATTAGAGTAGATATTTTCATCCTGCTAAATGTTGGCCCAGTTCATCAGGATGGAGGAAATGCATGCCTCAGAGTTGATCATAATATCATAGGATCCTGTCCTGTTACGTTGACATAGCTAGAGTATGTCATTAACCAACGCAAACACACTGACACCCGCACAACTACCTACTCTACATATCCCATAACCCTCCTCTCTGTCTCTCCCGTCTCTCCAGGGACCAGCAGCACCAACACAGTGAGTGGTCCAGGAGGCCAGGGTCCAGGAGACCAGGGTTCAGGGGGTCAGAACCAGGGCCAGCCTTCTCCCAACCCCCCTCAACAGGGCCGGAAGGGCACGTTCACAGACGACCTGCACAAGCTGGTTGACAACTGGGCCCGCGACGCCATCAGTCTGTCCCAGGGCAAGAGTCGCTCCAAACAGCAACCCTCACAGGGACACAGCTACCAGGTGAGTGAAGACAGACTCTTTCTGGTATAGAAACAAAACATTCTCAAAAGGCCTTATTCATGAAAATAATGGGATGCTCAATCCTTACCAATATAGTCCATGTTTGATTGTGTTGCTTATTTGAAATATAGATTACTGGACGTGAATGTTATGGGGAAGGGAATGTTATGGGGAAGGGAATGTTATGGGGAGGGAATGTTATGGGGCGGGAATGTTATGGGGGCGGGAATGTTATGGGGCGGGAATGTTATGGGGACGGGAATGTTATGGGGGCGGGAATGTTATGGGGGCGGGAATGTTATGGGGCGGGGATGTTATGGGGGCGGGAATGTTATGGGGGAATGTTATGGGGGCGGGAATGTTATGGGAATGTTATGGGAATGTTATGGGAATGTTATGGGGATGGGAATGTTATGGGGGCGGGAATGTTATGGGGGGAATGTTATGGGGAGGGGTTATGGGGAATGTTATGGGGCGGGAATGTTATGGGGGCGGGAATGTTATGGGAATGTTATGGGAATGTTGGGGACGGGAATGGGAATGTTATGGGGCGGGAATGTTATGGGGGGAATGTTATGGGGAATGTTATGGGGGCGGGAATGTTATGGGGGGGGAATGTTATGGGGGAAGGGAATGTGGGGGGAAGGGAATGTTATGGGGAAGGGAATGTTATGGGGGGTTATGGGAGTGTATGGGGGATGGGGTGTTATGGTGTTTGTAAGCTGGAACATGAGTTGTTAATATGGCTCCTGGTCCAACCTCCACGTAGCATAGCTGAGATGGCTCTGGCCATGTAATATAAGTGCTATGCTAGTATGGATATTGGAGAGCAGCCATGCAGTATCTCACCCTGGTGTCTCTTCTTCCTCTCCAGGCGACCCCGTCCACCAACAAGGGCCGTAAGTTCTCCGCCCCGAGTCAGCTGTGCCCCAGCAACGCCTCTTCCACCCCGCTACCCCTCTGGGAGGCCGCAAGGGCTCCTTGTGTCCCCTCCCCAGTACGGCGGGGTCGGGGCATGCTACCCCTCCTCCACTGCACCTTACAGCAGCGCCCAGTGGGTGGGATCCACGGGGTCCACAGGGCCGGGACAGGGTCAGGCCGGTATGTTAGCCTCCTCTCAGCCCCTGGTTGCCTCCCTCCTCGCAGTACCCCTCCTCTGCCACTGGGGGCAGGGCTCCTGCAGGGCTTCCATCACATCAGCACTTTGCAGAAATCCGTCAGCAACCCTGGAGGCCCCAACCTGAGGACCACGTAGTGGCCATGAGGGGATGTTAGCCATGCCGGGCTGGGGGACTGACAGACTGAGGGAGAGAGACATGAGGAATGAAGGGTGTCTGTGTTACAAGGGGCAGAGGGGCTGTGTGTTACAAGTGACATCATGGTTGGTGGGACTGTATTGAATGTGAATGAGCTGGCTGTGAAGAAGAGGAGGAGCAGGAGAGAAAAGAGTCAGCTGCTGTGTGAAATGGTGCACCACTCTGCCCTCTTCTGTTCCCCTGAAGGATAACAGGAGAGGGACACACTTCCCTCTCCCCACCCACCCCGAGGTCAACTGTGGGCCTTGGGGGTCGAAGAAAGACGCAAAACGCGACAAGGAATACCAATGGACACGAGTGCAATGTTATGTGGCCAAAGAGGGTTAATGTGACAATTACTATTGTAAAATGTGTGTGTGTGTGTGTGGTGATGGGCTTTGTTCCTTCACTGGCTTTTACATGTACTCTACAGTAGAGACCAGAGCCTTGTACTGATCTCAGAGAGGAGGGATGGAGGATAGTAACAGACCATGGGGGTGGTGGTGTACTTATCGTTGGGGAGCTGCAGTACATAGCTAACCCCCTTTCTCCTCTCACCTATCTGAGCCCACCCCTGCCTGTTCAGCTCCTCCTGCTGGTAAACTCCAGAACAGAGCATGACCAGAACAGAGTTGGTTTCCAGAACAGAGTGACTGTACAGTACTATACAGCTCCTCCTGTTGGTAACTGACCTCCAGAACAGAGCAGTGAACAGTACTATACAGCTCCTCCTGTTGGTAACTGACCTTAAGTGACTGTACAGTACTATACAGCTCCAGTAGAAGTCCATTATGGTCGAGTTGTGTAGCATGTTGAGGAGATGTGAGGAAGGTTATGGGGTTATGGGGTCAAGGAATGAGCTTGTGAGGCTGAGGTGTGGGACTGGTGCCATGTATGTAGCTGGTCAGGCAGTGTTGACATCCGGAACCACATGTACTGCTATTCCTATATATCATTTAGGATGTTCATTGGTGTGTGTAAGTGGAGAGTCAGTAGAAAAGGCCTGGGGTTCATACCCTACTCTACCCCTCCTGTTGCCATGGGATGCAATAAGAACACAGTAATAGAAACCTCCTAAATATAATAATAACACATAAAGTGACCTTCATTAGGGAAACAGAACAATCCATGACCACATTCAGAATGTCTTTTTTATGATTTTTTAAGAGTTTGGGATTATGATGATTCCATGTTTATTAGTGTTTTAATTTTTTCCTCTGTCCCCATTGAACTGAGGAGACTCTTTTGTAGCATGATGAAAGGGTTAACGCTAGGGTTGATCCAGGAACTCTCTCTCAGTATAGGGCCTTTTAAAGAAACTACATCTCCCAGTATAGGGCCTTTTAAAGAAACTACAACTCCCCTCTCCATGCTAACCATCTCTTTACATGATTGGAGGGGAGTAGTGTGTGTGAGACCCATCTATCCCAGTCTTAACTTCAGGCTTATAGTTACTCCATTTTAAAATGTGCTGTATCTGGGGGGCTGATGAGATCCCCATCCTGAAGCATAACGTCTGTACAAGCTGGCTGGTAGTTCCCATCTACATATCCCTAATGAGAGAGCCCCCCTGAACTAACACAGACAGGACTGAAGTAGATTCTCTCAGACAGGAGTTGTTGACTGAAGTAGATTCTCTCAGACTCAACTCAATAGTCTTTTTCACAGGTGGTTTAGCTCTGAGAGGGAATGCAGGGCGAACGGAAGGAGGTATGTCCTGTTGGCTCTCTGTGTCACACATGATATTGTTTTCACGGTTGTGAGGTAGGTTGGTGTTTGTCCTGCGTGGACCCAGAGAAGGACAGGTCTCGGTGGGGCAAGGAGAGGACTGGACGTGGGCTGGGCTTGGAGGTAGGGTGGATGGTGGGGCAAGGAGAGGACTGGACGTGGAGGTAGGGTGCATGGTGGGGCAAGGAGAGGACTGGACGGGCTGGGCTTGGAGGTAGGCTGCATGGTGGGGCAAGGAGAGGACTGGACGTGGGCTGGGCTTGGAGGTGGCTGCATGGTGGATGGTGGGGCAAGGAGAAGACTGGACGTAGGCTGCATGGTGGGGCAAGGAGAGAAGGGCTGGGCGTGGCTGCATGGTGGGGCAAGGAGAAGACTTGGCTGGGCTTGGAGGTAGGCTGCATGGTGGGGCAAGGAGAGGACTGGACGTGGGCTGGGCTTGGAGGTAGGCTGCATGGTGGATGGTGGGGCAAGGAGAGGACTGGACGTGGGCTGGGCTTGGAGGTAGGCTGCATGGTGGATGGTGGGGCAAGGAGAGGACTGGACGTGGGCTGGGCTTGGAGGTAGGCTGCATGGTGGATGGTATGATGGATGAAAAGTAATGCCTTGGATCTCCAGCAACACAACGCTGTCTGTCCTGAGGGCTTGTGAAGCTTTCAAACCTATGATCTATTAGTAACATAAAGCCTTTTATAATCATGATGTTGACAGCGTTTAGGGGCCTCGATCTCTCTACTTCTGAGTCTTTTCAATAGTGTGATTGAAAACAAAAATGTACATTATTATTCTATTTAAAAAAAAAACAAGAAAAAAGAAATGAAAAAAGACAAGTGTTCTGTATGGACCTGTATTTACCCATCAGTTTCTGATGTTGAAACACTGTGATTATTATAAATGTTGTTGGACAACATGAGTTTAAGAAGACAAAAGCTAGAAAAATACAAACAAAAAGACAGTTGGAGAAACGTTATGGTGGATTGGTAATACTTAGGCTGAACAACAATACAAAGTAAAAGGCTAGCTATTTTCCTTATCGAGGTCACTTTAACCTTTCTTCTCTTGTACTTTCTTTATATTAGATACATGTGAATGTTAAATGGACTCAATTAACGTACTTGAATAGTAACTTTGGGTTGAGTCCCAAATAACACCCTATCCCCTACATGGTGTTCAACCTTTCACCAGGAGCCGATAAGACCTCGATCAGGGCCCATGGGGCTCTGGTCAAAAGTAGTGCACTATATAGGGATAAGGTGCAATGTAGGACTCACCCTTGGTCTTTTCCGTGTCCTTTCGCCCCCAGTACTCCAGTGAGAGCTCTGCTAGAGTTTCTAGTGCCTTCCATTATTTATTTAGCTTATTTTTTTGAACAGTTTTTTGACATGATGGAGTAACGGAAGTGCTGTTGATTTCTGCTACATTGAAGTGCTTTACTGGCTCTGTGGGTACAAAAGTCAAAGGTACACTGGGAAGGGGAGACGGGGGGAAGGTGGGCTGTGGGGTTTTGTTTCTTTGTGCCATTTATTGTTTTAGTATTGGGGGTTAAATACATTTTGATTTGGGGGTCGGAAGACAAACTTAGTCCTAGACTCTGCAGAGAGTAGGAATGGATCTGATGGTGAAGCTTGGACAAACTCTGTATCTGAAACAGACAAAGGAACGCAGACAACAGAACAACAGAGTGAGGCTGAACCAGGGTTACCTAACATTTAAAATAAAGGGTCTGTTAGGAACGGAATGCTTGACTGTTCCGTTTGTTCTAGTGTTCGGGGACACGTTTCAGATACTAGAACCATTCATTCAGTATGCAAGAGCTCTCTAGCTAACACTGAGCCTATCATTAGACCCACTACAACAATCAGACTATCTTTACTGATGGCCTGTCCACGAAGCCTTGAGTGTGTCCGACACCAGGCAGCACGGTATACAAGCCTTGTGTTGGTGGTGAAAGAGAGGGAGGAAGTGGTAGACTGATAGGAATAGAGAAGAGAAAGTCAGTCAGTGAGAAACTGTATTTGTGTGAATGTCTCAAGAGTTAAAACCAGATTGTGGTGTTTTATAGTTTACGAACCAGGCATAATGTGTGTCTACTGTCAGTGGGGCAGTCTTAGGCTGTGTCCCCAAATGACACCCTATTCCCTATATAGTGCACTACTTTTGACCAGCGCCCTATGGACCCTGGTCAAAAGTAGTGCACTGAATAGGAATAGGGCGCCATTTTGGATGTAGTCTTTACAGTAGTAGTTGTGACTGGGCCCTATGCCATTTAAGGTGGGTAAAGTGAAAGTGGAGTTGAGGTAGCCAGGGCTAGTGGAGGCAGAAGAGGAGAGGTCAGGGGACTCTCTATCTCCAACACATGGCAGTAGTACTGTACACTGTGCTGCTGGGTTGAGGTAGAAGCCAGGGCTAGTGGAGGCAGAAGAGGAGAGGTCAGGGGGACTCTCTATCTCCAACACATGGCAGCAGTACTGTACACTGTGCTGCTGGGTTTGACCAACAAGTGACTTCCTCATCACCAATGCAATGCTGGTGGTTCAAGCCCAGTTATTTCATCATCTGCTTAATGCTGCCCCAGTCTCTTTAATGAAACCACCTGTGGCTTTTAGTGCAGGTTTGTAGCTTGTTCTAAAGTAGCAGACAGTCTCACCGCTCACAATGCAGACAAATAAATGGTCGGTTCCATCATTATTAGATTTCTTTGACGTGAATGTTTTAGTTTTTTGGTTGATGTCCTTCTGGTCTTTTTGGAAACCTTACAAGATGTTGTAATGATAGATGAACAGTGTCCGTGTCTTTCTCGTTACCTGACAGTGTTGTAGACAGTAAAACTGGTCCAATCTGTGTACAACAGAATAGTTCATTAAGCCCAATATCCTTTTCAAAGCAACTGTACAAAACCATTACCTGGGGTAAAACATGTTTAAAGCCGTAGAAAAGTGATTTTTAATAAACACTCGTCACCTTAACTACTGATTAGCTTACAGGGACTGCTAGATCTATCGCCTTCTGCTTAGCGCTTCAGTCGTCTCTCCTCACTGTAAACATGTCTGCTACGGGAAATCACTTGAAAACAGATAGTAGATTCTCAATCATTTGTCTTTACAGAGTGACTATGTTGTCTCCTGGATATTTAAAACCGTTAAAAACATTTGGGGTTTTCTTTGTAAAACGTTTTGTGGTATGAACTTTTCGTTCTTACTGGAGGCCCTCAGTACAGCAGTATGGTACTTACTGGAGGCCCTCAGTACAGCAGTACGGTACTTACTGGAGGCCCTCAGTACAGCACTGCCAGTACTTACTGGAGGCCCTATACAGGTACTTACTGGAGGCCCTCAGTACAGCACTACAGTACTTACTGGAGGCCCTCAGTACAGCAGTACGGTACTTACTGGAGGCCCTCAGTACAGCAGTATGGTACTTACTGGAGGCCCTCAGTACAGCACGGCTTACTGGAGGCCCCTCAGTACAGCAGTACGGTACTTACTGGAGGCCCTCAGTACAGCACTACAGTACTTACTGGAGGCCCTCAGTACAGCACTACAGTACTTACTGGAGGCCCTCAGTACAGCAGTACAGTACTTACTGGAGGCCCTCAGTACAGCAGTACAGTACTTACTGGAGGCCCTCAGTACAGCACTACAGTACTTACTGGAGGCCCTCAGTACAGCACTACAGTACTTACTGGAGGCCCTCAGTACAGCAGTACGGTACTTACTGGAGGCCCTCAGTACAGCAGTACAGTACTTTACTGGAGGCCCTCAGTACAGCAGTACAGTACTTACTGGAGGCCCTCAGTACAGCACTACAGTACTTACTGGAGGCCCTCAGTACAGCACTACAGTACTTACTGGAGGCCCTCAGTACAGCAGTACGGTACTTACTGGAGGCCCTCAGTACAGCACAGCAGGCCCTCACAGCAGTACTTACTGGAGGCCCCTCAGTACAGCACTACAGTACTTACTGGAGGCCCTCAGTACAGCACTACAGTACTTACTGGAGGCCCTCAGTACAGCAGTACGGTACTTACTGGAGGCCCTCAGTACAGCAGTACGGTACTTACTGGAGGCCCTCAGTACAGCAGTACGGTACTTACTGGAGGCCCTCAGTACAGCAGTACGGTACTTACTGGAGGCCCTCAGTACAGCAGTATGGTACTTACTGGAGGCCCTCAGTACAGCAGTACGGTACTTACTGGAGGCCCTCAGTACAGCAGTACAGTACTTACTGGAGGCCCTCAGTACAGCAGTACGGTACTTACTGGAGGCCCTCAGTACAGCAGTACGGTACTTACTGGAGGCCCTCAGTACAGCAGTATGGTACTTACTGGAGGCCCTCAGTACAGCAGTACGGTACTTACTGGAGGCCCTCAGTACAGCAGTACGGTACTTACTGGAGGCCCTCAGTACTTTGCAAGTTTGGTTGAAGCTGTGAACGTGACAAAAAATACTATTTTCTTAGTTATTTTGTTGATGATCGATACTTTTGAAAAACAAAAACAAATAAGACCTTTACAATGCCACTGCCTCAGTGCCATTACCATGCAGCAATGACTTTAGCTTCAATCTGCTCTATCTAAAGAATACGGAGCAATATTTACAATGTTTACTTCCTCTTAACTAAGTGTCATACTGTATGATACAGTGGCTGCAATGCATAACATGCAATGGTGAACAGGTTATGGTGAGGTTACAGTAGTGAACAGGTTATGGTGAGGTTACAGTAGTGAACAGGTTATGGTGAGGTTACAGTAGTGAACAGGTTATGGTGAGGTTACAGTAGTGAACAGGTTATGGTGAGGTTACAGTAGTGAACAGGTTATGGTGAGGTTACAGTAGTGAACAGGTTATGGTGAGGTTACAGTAGTGAACAGGTTATGGTGAGGTTACAGTAGTGAACAGGTTATGGTGAGGTTACAGTAGTGAACAGGTTATGGTGAGGTTACAGTAGTGAACAGGTTATGGTGAGGTTAGTGGTGAACAGGTTATGGTGAGGTTGAACAGGTTATGGTGAGTGGTGAAACTGAAGACCACCTCTGATGAACATATTTACAGTAGCTCTGGTCCAGTCCAGCTCTGCCCTGGACCAGAGCTACATTTACAAGCTCTGGTCCAGCTCTGTCCAACGATCGTCGTCGTGAGAGTAGCTGAACCACGCCCTGGACCAGAGCTACATTTACAGTAGCTCTGGTCCAGCTCTGGATCGTCGTCGTGAGAGAGTAGCTGAACCACGCCCTGGACCAGAGCTACATTTACATAGTTACAGAGGGAAGTTACTGAATTTACAAAGCGTAATAATATTAATTTTTACCATCCATTCAGAATCCCGATGGATTCTGCTACCTGTTCTGTTCCTTGTTACTGTTACGACACACCTCCTCCTTCGCCTTTCTGTAACTGATGTCCTGCAAAGTGCACATAACATGTCATGCAATTCAGCGTTGGTCTGACTGACACAGAAGTGGTTGAATAAAGAGCATGCTTGTTTCTCTAGCTACCATCTGGCATGTTACCTTTTCATCACAGCTTATTATACTGTAAAGTTATAACCACAAAACGACTCCAAACGTGTACACACACAAAAACAAAACATTTCAAGTTGATTTAAAGTGTTTTGTTCTACTTATCAGAGTTTTTTTTTTTTTTTTTTTTTTGCAATTTTATTTCTCAAGAAACATCTAGTGACTTAATTCAATGGTTTTTCCTCGTGCTGTTTAACATTGTACAAAAATGTTTTCAAATAATAGTAAAATGGAAAACCAAACGGAACCTGTTAGAAATCATTGGCAGTGTTTAACTGTTCTGCATTAAGTAGAGGCTGTTCAAGCTTCAAATAAAACTGCGCTTTGCGCTCCAATAAAATATATTTGTTACTTTATTTGTAAACTTAATAAATAAAAGTAATTTAAATTAATCACGTTATTGGTCCTTTAATCTTGTCCTAAATGTTTGTTTGTATCCACATGTTTTAGTACCATCCACTACCACATGGGGGCAGTATATGACATACTGTACTGTGCACTCAAAAGTATTCAGACCCCTTGACTTTTAACACATTTTGTTACGTTTACAGACTTATTCTAAAATGTATTAAATAAATACAAAATCATCATCAGTCTACACACAATACCCCATTATGACAAAGCGAAAAAGATTTTTAGACATTTTTTCAGATTTATAAAATAAGTATACAGACCCTTTGCTATTATCTATGCATAGTCACTTTAACTCTACCTAAATGTATATATTACCTCGACACTCGTTGCCCCCGCTGTACTGGTACCCTGACTCTGTACCGGTACCCCCTGTATGTAGCCTCCATTGACATTGACTCTGTACTGGTACCCCTGTATGTAGCCTCCACATTGACTCTGTACCGGTAGCCCCCTGTATGTAGCCTCCACATTGACTCTGTACTGGTACCCCTGTATGTAGCCTCCACATTGACTCTGTACTGGTACCCCTGTATGTAGCCTCCACATTGACTCTGTACCGGTACCCCTGTATGTAGCCCCAACATTGACTCTGTACTGGTACCCCTGTATGTAGCCTCCACATTGACTCTGTACTGGTAGCCCCCTGTATGTAGCCTCCACATTGACTCTGTACCGGTACCCCTGTATGTAGCCTCCACATTGACTCTGTACCGGTACCCCTGTATATAGCCTCCACATCTGACTCTGTACTGGTACCCCTGTATGTAGCCTCCACATTGACTCTGTACCGGTACCCCCTGTATGTAGCCTCCACATTGACTCTGTAGCCTCCACATTGACTCTGTACCCCTGTATGTAGCCTCCACATTGACTCTGTACCTGTATGTAGCCTCCCTGACTCTGTAGTACCCCCTGTATGTAGCCACATTGACTCTGTACCGGTACCCCTGTATGTAGCCCCACTATTGTTAAAATGATCTCTTCGTTTTTTTTAAAGATATTTTCTTTTCTGCATTGTTGGTTAATTAAGGGCTTGTAAGCATTTCACTGTAAGGTCTACAACACCTGTTGCATTCGGCTCATGTGACAAATAAAATTTGATTTGATACTAGAAATTGAGCTCAGGTGCATCCTGTTTCCATTGATCATCCTTGAGATGTTTCTACAACTTGATTGGAGTCCACCTGTGGTAAATTCAATTGATTGGACATGATTTGGAAAGGCACACACCTGTCTATATAAAGGTCCCACAGTTGAAAGTGCGTGTCAGAGCAAAACCAAGCCATGAGTTCGAAGGAGTTGTCCGTAGAGCTCCAAGACAGGATTGTGTCGAGGCACAGATCTGGAGAAGGGTACCGAAAAAATGTCTGCAGCATTTAAGGTCCCCAAGAACATTCTTAAATGGAAGAAGTTTGGAACCACCAAGACTCTTCCTAGAGCTGTCCGCCAGGCCAAACTGAACAATCGTGGGAGAAGGGCCTTGGTTAAGGAGGTGACCAAGAACCCAATGGTCAACTCTGACAGAGCTCCAAAGGACCTGTGGAGATGGGAGAACCTCCCAGAAGGACAACCATCTCTGCAGCAATTCACCAATCAGACCTTTATGGTAGAGTGGCCAGACGGAAGCCACTCCTCAGTAGAAGGCACATGACACCCGCTTGGAGTTGGCCAAAAGGCACCTAAAGGACTCTCAGACAAGATTCTTTGGTCTGATGAAACCAAGGTTGAACTCTTTGGTCTGAATGCTAAGCATCACGTCTGGAGCGACACTCCAACCTGATAGAGCTTGAGAGGAGCTGCAGAGAAACTCCCCGAATACTGGTGTGCCAAGCTTGAATTGTCACCCAAGAAGACTCAAGGCTGTAAATCGCTGCAAAAGGTGCTTCAACAAAGTACTGAGTAAAGGGTCTGAATGCTTATATGTAAATGTGATTTTTTTTTTTTTTTTTTAATAAATTAGAAAAAATAAAACGATTGTATGTAGATTGATGAGGGGAAATTATTTAATTAATTTTAGAATAAGGCTGTAACGTCACAAAATGTGGAACAAGTCAAGGTCTGAATACTTTCCGAATGCACTGTAGTTCTCCCAGGCCTAAGAGAGAAACTCAGTAGACTTTTGCATCTCATATAGTAACTCTCTCTTTCGCTCTCTCTCTCTCTATACACACACACACACACACACACACACACACACACACACACACATACATACATACATACATACATACATACATACATACATACATACATACATACATACATACATACATACATACATACGGCTCCAAAACATAAAGGGAACACTAAAATAACACATCCTCGATCTGAATGAATGAAATATTTCTTTACATAGTTGAATGTGCTGACAACAAAATCACACTAAAATTATCAATGGAAATCAAATTTATCAACCCATGGAGGTCTGGATTTGGAGTCACACTCAAAATTAAAGTGGAAAACCACACTACAGGCTCATCCAACTTTGATGTAATGTCCTTAAAATAAGTCAAAATGAGGCTCAGTGGTGTGTGTGGCCTCCACGTGCCTGTATGACCTCCCTACAACGCCTGGGCATGCTCCTGATGAGGTGGCGGATGGTCTCCTGAGGGATCTCCTCCCAGACCTGGACTAAAGCATCCGCCAACTCCTGGACAGTCTGTGGTGCAACGTGGCGTTGGTGGATGGAGCGAGACATGATGTTCCAGATGTGCTCAATTGGATTCAGGTCTGGGGAACGGGCGGGCCAGTCCATAGCATCAATGCCTTCCTCTTGCAGGAACTGCTGACACACTCCAGCCACATGAGGTCTAGCATTGTCTTGCATGGTGTTGGGCTGTAAGCACAACCCCCACATGTGGACGTCGGGCCCTCATACCACCCTCATGGAGTCTGTTTCTGACCGTTTGAGCAGACACATGCACATTTGTGGCCTGCTGGAGGTCATTTTGCAGGGCTCTGGCAGTGCTCCTCCTGCCCCTCCTTGCACAAAGGCGGAGGTAACGGTCCTGCTGCTGGGTTGTTGCCCTCCTACGTCCCTATTTCAGGACCCTGACTTTTTTAAAGATAATTTGTAAAAATCCAAATAACTAAACAGATCTTTATTGTAAAGGGTTTAAACACTGTTTCCCATGCTTGTTCAATGAGCCATAAACAATTAATGAACATTCACGATTAGGACACGAACAGCTTACAGACAGTAGGCAATTAAGGTCACAGTTATGAAAAATTAGGACACTAAAGAGGCCTTTCTACTGACTCTGGAAAAACACCAAAAGAAATATGCTCAGGGTCCCTGCTCATCTGCGTGAATGTGCCTTAGGCATGCTGCAAGGAGGCATGAGGACTGCATATGTGGCCAGGGAAATAAATTGCAATGTCCGTACTGTGAGATGCCTAAGATAGCGCTACAGGACGGACAGCTGATCGACCTCACCGTGGCAGACGACATGTAACAACACCTGCACAGGATCAGTACTACCGAACATCACACCTGCGGGACAGGTACAGGATGGCAACAACTGCCAGAGTTACACCAGGAATGCACAATCCCTCCATCAGTGCTCAGACTGTCCGCAATAGGCTGAGAGATGCTGGACTGAGGGCTTGTAGGCCTGTTGTAAGGCAGGTCCTCACCAAACATCACCGGCAACAACGTTGCCTCTGGGCACAAACCGTACCTGGACCAGATAGGACTGGCAAAAAGTGCTCTTCACTGACGAGTCGCGGTTTTGTCTCACCAGGGGTGATGGTCGGATTCGCGTTTATCGTTGAAGGAATGAGCGTTACACAGAGGCCTGTACTCTGGAGCGGGATCGATGTGGAGGGTCCGTCATGGTCTGGGGCGGTGTGTCACAGCATCATCAGACTGAGCTTGTTGTCATTGCAGGCAATCTCAACGCTGTGCGTTACAGGGAAGACATCCTCCTCCCTCATGTGGTACCCTTCCTGCAGGTTCATCCTGACATGACCCTCCAGCATGACAATGCCACCAGCCATACTGCTCATTCTGTGCGTGAATTCCAGGAAGACAGGAATGTCAGTGTTCTGCCATGACCAGCGTAGAGACCAAATCTCAATCTAATTGAGCACGTCTGGGACCTGTTGGATCGGAGGGTGAGGGCTAGGTGCCTTGGTGGAAGAGTGGGGTAACATCTCACAGCAAGAACTGGCAAATCTGCAGCTAGTGGCCACAACAGATACTGAATGTTACTTTTCATTTTGACCCCCCCCCCCCCTTGTTTAGAGACATATTATTCAATTTCTGTTCGTCACATGTCTCTGGAACTTGTTCAGTTTATGTCTGTTGAATGAATCTTGTTGCGTTCATACAAATATTTACACATGCTGAAAATAAACGCAGTTGACAGTGAGAGCATGTTTATTTGTTGAGTTTATATACAGTTGAAGTCGTAAGTTTACATCCACTTAGGTTGGAGTCATTAAAACTCGTTTTTCAACCACTCCACACATTTCTTGTTGACAAACTATAGTTTTGGCAAGTTGGTTAGGACATCTACTTTGTGCCTGACACAAATGTTCCAACTATTGTTAACAGACAGATTATTTCACTTATAATTCACTGTATCACAATTCCAGTGGGTCAGAAGTGTAAGTTGACTGGTGCCTTTAAACAGCTTGGAAAATTCCCCAAAATTATGTCATGGCTTTAGAAGCTTCTCATAGGCTAATTGACTTCATTTGAGTCAATTGGAGGTGTACCTGTGGATGTATTTCTAGGCCTACCTTCAGACTCAGTGCCTCTTTGCTTGACATCATGGGAAAATCAAAAAAATCAGCCAAGACCTCAGAAAAATTATTGTAGACCTCCACAAATTTGGTTCATTTGGAGCAATTTCCAAATGCTTGAAGGTACTACGTTCATCTGTACAAACAATAGTACGCAAGTATAAACACCATGGGACCACACAGCCGCCATACCGCTCAGGAAGGAGACGTGTTCTGTCTCCTAGAGATGAACGTACTTTGGTGAGAAAAGTGCAAATCAATCCCAGAACAACAGCAAAGGACCTTGTGAAGATGCTGGAGGAAACAGGTACAAAAGTATCTATATCCACATTAAAACGAGTCCTATATCGACATAACCTGAAAGGCCGCTCAGCAAGGAAGAAGCCACTTCTCCAAAACTACCATAAAAAAGCCAGAATACGGTTTGCAACTGCACATGGGGACAAAGATCATACTTTTTGGAGAAATGTCCTCTGGTCTGATGAAACAAAAATAGAACTGTTTGGCCGTAATGACCATTATGTTTGGAGGAAAAAGGGGGAGGCTTGCAAGCCGAAGAACACCTTCCCAACCGTGAAGAACGGGGCTGGCAGCATCATGTTGTGGTGGTGCTTTGCTGCAGGAGGGACTGGTGCACTTCACAAAATAGATGTCATTATGAGGAAGGACAATTATGTGGAGATATTAAAGCAACATCTCAAGACATCAGTCAGGAAGTTAAAGCTTGGTCCCAAATGGACAATGACCCCAAGCATTCTTCCAAAGTTGTGGCAAAATGGCTCAAGGACAACAAAGTCAAGGTATTGGAGTGGCCATCACAAAGCCCTGACCTCAATCCTATAGAACATTTGTGGGCAGAACTGAAAAAGTGTGTGTGCGAGCAATGAGGCCTACAAACCTGACTCGGTTACACCAGCTCTGTCAGGAGGAATGGGCCACAATTCACCCAACTTATTGTGGGAAGCTTGTGGAAGGCTACCCGAAACGTTTGACCCAAGTTAAACAATTTAAAGGCAATGCTACCAAATACTAAATGAGTGTATGTCAACTTCTGACCCACTGGGAATGTGATAAAATAAATAAAGGCTGAAACAAATCATTCTCTCTGCTATTGTTCTGACATTTCACGTTCTTAAAATAAAGTGGTGATCCTAACTGACCTAAGACAGAGACTTTTTATTAGGATTAAATGTCAGGAATCGTGATAAACTGAGTTAGCTAAGGTGTATGTAAACTCTCTGCTTCTACTGTAAATAGGTATCTCATAACTGATTTGGGATCAGTTTTGCTGTTTAGATCACAATATATAACAGAAGGGACCTGATCCTAGATCAGCACGTTTGCCCTGAGACGCTTTATACTGGACATGGACTCTGGATCTATAAACGGTTGGCTGGGCAGTACTGAAACATACTATTTGATCGTGTTACAGGTTGCACAATACATTATTATAGACAGACTGAATGACTTACGCTTGTGACTGAGAGCCAATTGGGAGGCAGGCTGGTGGGAGACTGGGAAAACGAGTGTTTGTCAGTAGTCATGGATTCTGTGGAAAGAATGAAGTCGATGGGAAGCGGGGAAGGAAAAGGGAATTCCGTCAGGAACAATATTCCACAACAGAGCTGCACTACCCTGATATATAAATCACTGAGGAATAAGGCTCCCTCCCAAGTGGCACGCCATTCTCTATGTAGTGCACTGCTTTTAACCAGGGCCCTGTGCAAAAGTAGTGCCCTATGTAGGGAATAGGGTACCATTTGGGACACAACCACGAGCTCCTCTCCATGCACACACCACTAGTCATCAAGTAACCATTCACGTCTGAGACCAATAGAAAGCCGTCAAGGGAAGGAAATGCATTGTTTCTTCGGGTGATTGAGTGTTTTTATACGTCATTAAAATAATTAGTGATTGTATGAAATCAGGGCGGCCATCTTGTTAACGGTATCGGTTATCTGATGAAAATGAAAAATGCATTTCCTTCATTTATTTTCTGATCCAGAAATGTCCTACAAGAACACGCACTGCATAGGACTCAGTTAGTGCCTTGCGTTCCTGTGTGTGTGTGTGTGTGTGTGTGTGTGTGTGTGTGTGTGTGTGTGTGTGTGTGTGTGTGTGTGTGTGTGTGTGTGTGTGCCGCCTCAGCTCAACAGATTGACACAATTAAGTCTGTCCCATGTTGGCTGAAGTAGGCAGTGTGCATTCCTCTGATTCTCTTGTATTTGTGCTGAGTAGATGCTCCACCATAGGAAGGTGGAACTTGGCAGTCCTCCCCCTGTTTCATGACATACAGTATATGCCCCTCGCTGTGCTTTTGTTGCCAAATTATGAACCCTGTTGGGCTGGACTGAGATCCTATAGAGGCTGGCACCCTCATCACACCAGACAGGTGCAGTGAAATGTGTTGTTTTACAGGGTCAGCCATAGTAGTATGGCACCCCTGGAGCAAATTAGGGTTAAGTGCTTTGCTCAAGGGCACATTGGCAGATTTGTTTACCCTGTCGGCTCGGGTATTCAAACCTTTTCAGTTACTTGCCAAACTCTATCCGCTAGGCTACCTGCCCCCAAGGGTAGGAGTGCTGTTCTGGGATCATGTCCCCCCCCCCTGTTCATATAATCATATTCACTAGGATCTAGAACACATCCTGGATCAGCACTCTGAGATGTTGAGTCCCTCATCAGTCCAGACCTGAGGAAAGAGCCAACCTGTGGTGGAAAAAGCTCACTGAGAATCATCCGGTAGACCGTCACTGAGAATCATCCGGTAGACCGTCACTGAGAATCATCCGGTAGACCGTCACTGAGAATCATAGACCGTCACTGAGAATCATAGGACCGTCACTGAGAATCATCCGGTAGACCGTCACTGAGAATCATCCGTCACTGAGAATCAGACCGTCACTGAGAATCATCCGGTAGACCGTCACTGAGAATCATCCGGTAGACCGTCACTGAGAATCATCCGGTAGGGTAGACCGTCACTGAGAATCATCCGGTAGACCGTCACTGAGAATCATCCGGTAGGGTAGACCGTCACTGAGTCACTGAGAATCATCCGTCACTGAGAATCATAGACCGTCACTGAGAATCATCCGGTAGACCGTCACTGAGAATCATCCACTGAGAATCATCCGGTAGGACCGTCACTCACTGAGAATCATCCGGTAGACCGTCACTGAGGGTAGACCGTCACTGAGAATCATCCGGTAGGGTAGACCGTCACTGAGAATCACCGTCGTCACTTATCTGTTAACTGACGAAAATGTAACATGTTGACTAATTCATGTTCTCTCCTTCAATCTCTAGAGGTTTGTTTCAGCTGGTGGGATGATACAAGGAGGTCGCCTGTCACCTCTAGGTTTTAATCTGCCGTTAGAACCTTAGGCGTCAGTCTATATAAAGACCTTTCAACGAGATCTTCCTGTTTCATGATATTTGCACGGGAAGGTTATCCCAGTGAGAGTTTTATATGGACAAACTCACTGCCCTCATTCTGGGTGAAGAGGAGGGCATTCTTTCCTCTCGTGAGGCTTGGGAGATGGTACGGGGCAAGCCGAGCTCCTCTGACCCCTGTATGAAGAACCATTGCACAAATATAGGCTAGACTAGATTGTACTCAAATGTCCATTTGAGGAATTGAGGAAATGTTCTAGCCATCTCTTAAAAATAAATAGCTGTCAAAGTAAATTAAGCCTCATTAATCTAAAGACGAGAAATGACCCTACTTCAAAACAGTAGCCCAACAGTAGGGTGCCAAATCAAAAACGCATATTTTTACCAATACTGTAGATCAATATGTTAATTGTGTAGATACTCCTCTAAGAAAACCTACGGTCCAAACCTCATGTCTCTATCATAATCTGTTCAGAAGATATTTTGGAGTTTTTACCGCTGTATGATGATGGCCAGAATTAGGGTGACTAAATTAATGGAGGCCAGATGAAAAAGTTGTAAAAAAACAGGAAAATTGCGTCTGGTCTGCAAGGCTGGATTCTGTGTGAGAATGAAAGGCAACTGGCAACCTGACAGGATCCCTTTCCCGTTGGTCTCGTCTTCTTTCTACTCCAACCTGACAGGATCCCGTTGGTCTCGTCTTCTTTCTACTCCAACCTGACAGGATCCCGTTGGTCTCGTCTTCTTTCTACTCCAACCTGACAGGATCCCGTTGGTCTCGTCTTCTTTCTACTCCAACCTGACAGGATCCCGTTGGTCTCGTCTTCTTTCTACTCCAACCTGACAGGATCCCGTTGGTCTCGTCTTCTTTCTACTCCAACCTGACAGGATCCCGTTGGTCTCGTCTTCTTTCTACTCCAACCTGACAGGATCCCGTTGGTCTCGTCTTCTTTCTACTCCAACCTGACAGGATCCCGTTGGTCTCGTCTTCTTTCTACTCCAACCTGACAGGATCCCGTTGGTCTCGTCTTCTTTCTACTCCAACCTGACAGGATCCCGTTGGTCTCGTCTTCTTTCTACTCCAACCTGACAGGATCCCGTTGGTCTCGTCTTCTTTCTACTCCAACCTGACAGGATCCCGTTGGTCTCGTCATCTTTCTACTCCAACCTGACAGGATCCCGTTGGTCTCGTCATCTTTCTACTCCAACCTGACAGGATCCCGTTGGTCTCGTCTTCTTTCTACTCCAACCTGACAGGATCCCGTTGGTCTCGTCTTCTTTCTACTCCAACCTGACAGGATCCCGTTGGTCTCGTCATCTTTCTACTCCAACCTGACAGGATCCCGTTGGTCTCGTCATCTTTCTACTCCAACCTGACAGGATCCCGTTGGTCTCGTCTTCTTTCTACTCCAACCTGACAGGATCCCGTTGGTCTCGTCTTCTTTCTACTCCAACCTGACAGGATCCCGTTGGTCTCGTCATCTTTCTACTCCAACCTGACAGGATCCCGTTGGTCTCGTCATCTTTCTACTCCAACCTGACAGGATCCCGTTGGTCTCGTCTTCTTTCTACTCCAACCTGACAGGATCCCGTTGGTCTCCTCATCTTTCTACTCCAACCTGACAGGATCCCGTTGGTCTCGTCATCTTTCTACTCCAACCCGCAGGACATAAAACAATATTAGAGGTGAGATGGATATGTATTTTTGTATTTCCATATTTTTAATAAGCTTTTCATATTAATTTGACATTTCTGTTCTTGTAATGAATTTCCTCCTCTTCTTCCGAACTCCAACCTGAAAGGATCAGAGGACCAATATGCAGGCGTGGTAATTGTCCATGGTTCTTTTAATGCGTTAAGGTACACATGAACAACTGACTACAAAAAAACAAGAAATGTGAAAACTCAAAACAGTCCTATCTGGTGCAAAGACAGAGACAGGAACAATCACCCACAAACACACAGTGAAACCCAGGCTACCTAAGGTATGATTCTCAATCAGAGACAACTAATGACACCTGCCTCTGATTGAGAACCATACTAGGCTGAAACATAGAAATACCCAAAACATAGAAAAACAAA
>NW_026280659.1:32500-82500 GCF_023373465.1 Oncorhynchus keta
GGATTTAGTTAAGCAGCCAGTTCAAAGCCAGTTGAAAACCAATGTGAGGCTGTGGGAAAGTGGTTTGTGGGAGAGAGAGTTTAGCTAAGGACAACATGAGACGGAGACAACTGTCCACACGACTTTAGTCACTGAACACACACATACACACTCTTCTCTCTCTCACACACACACACACACACACACACACACACACACACACACACACACACACACACACACACACACACACACACACACACACACACACACACACACACACACACACACTCACACACACACACACACACACACACACACACTCTCACACACACACACACACACACACACACACACACACACACACACACCTCACACACTCTCACACACACACACACACACACACACACACACACACACACACACACACACACACACACACACACACACACACACACACACACACACACACGCTTCGCTCTCACACACTCTCTCTCTCACTCAAACACACACTCTGACACACTGAGATAGTGTGTTTTATAGCCCATGAAGACACACGTTTGATTTTCCCCTCACTAGGGGACTAAGGAAACTTTGGTCAAGGTGACACCCCCGGGGTTAACCTCCCTCCAGCCACTGTCCTCACCTGTTCATTCTGCCCCAGTAGCAGTAAAGGTTATCAGGCAGAAAGAGGCTGTTACTGACCCTGCTGTGGATGGGGGTTGTTTAGGTTTGTTTTGTACACAGAGAAAAGTCAGTCACCCTAACAGAGGACACTGTCCTGTACGCCTGCTGATGGACTAGAGATTAGACTGGGAATCTGCCTTTACCATCTCACTACGTTACATCATCTCTCGAAGCCTTACTATCTCTCTAAGCTGCACCATCTCTCTAAACTACACCATCTCTCTAAGCTACACCATCTCTAGAAGCCTTACTATCTCTCTAAACTACACCATCTCTCTAAGCTACACCATCTCTCTAAACTACACCATCTCTCTAAGCTACACCATCTCTCTAAGCTACACCATCTCTCTAAACTACACCATCTCTCTAAACTACACCATCTCTCGAAGCCTTACCATCTCTCTAAGCTACACCATCTCTCTAAGCTACACCATCTCTCGATGCCTTACTATCTCTCTAAACTACACCATCTCTCTAAGCTACACCATCTCTCTAAGCTACACCATCTCTCGATGCCTTACTATCTCTCTAAACTACACCATCTCTCTAAGCTACACCATCTCTTTAAACTACACCATCTCTCTAAGCTACACCATCTCTCTAAGCTACACCATCTCTCGATGCCTTACTATCTCTCTAAACTACACCATCTCTCTAAGCTACACCATCTCTCTAAGCTACACCATCTCTCGATGCCTTACTATCTCTCTAAACTACACCATCTCTCTAAGCTACACCATCTCTCTAAGCTACACCATCTCTCGATGCCTTACTATCTCTCTAAACTACACCATCTCTCTAAACTACACCATCTCTCGATGCCTTACTATCTCTCTAAACTACACCATCTCTCTAAACTACACCATCTCTCTAAACTACACCATCTCTCTAAGCTACACCATCTCTAAGCTACACCATCTCTCTAAACTACACCATCTCTCTAAGCTACACCATCTCTCAATGCCTTACTATCTCTCTAAACTACACCATCTCTCTAAACTACACCATCTCTCGATGCCTTACTATCTCTCTAAGCTACACTATCTCTCTAAACTACACCATCTCTCGAAGCCTTACTATCTCTCTAAGCTACACCATCTCTCTAAGCTACACCATCTCTCTAAACTACACCATCTCTCTAAGCTACACCATCTCTCTAAGCTACACCATCTCTCTAAGCTACACCATCTCTCGATGCCTTACTATCTCTCTAAACTACACCATCTCTCTAAACTACACCATCTCTCTAAACTACACCATCTCTCTAAACTACACCATCTCTCTAAGCTACACCATCTCTCTAAGCTACACCATCTCTCGATGCCTTACTATCTCTCTAAACTACACCATCTCTCTAAACTACACCATCTCTCGATGCCTTACTATCTCTCTAAACTACACCATCTCTCTAAGTTACAACTTCTCTAGAAGCCGTACTATCTCTCTAAACTACACCATCTCTAGAAGCCTTACTATCTCTCTAAACTACACCATCTCTAGAAGCCTTACTATCTCTCTAAACTACACCATCTCTCTAAACTACACCATCTCTCTAAGTTACACCATCTCTAGAAGCCTTACTATCTCTCTAAACTACACCATCTCTCTAAACTACACCATCTCTCTAAGCTACACCACCTAAACTACACCATCTCTCTAAACTACACCATCTCTCTAAACTACACCATCTCTCTAAACTACACCATCTCTCTAAACTACACCATCTCTAGAAGCCTTACTATCTCTCTAAACTACACCATCTCTAGAAGCCTTACTATCTCTCTAAACTACACCATCTCTCTAAACTACACCATCTCTCTAAGTTACACCATCTCTAGAAGCCTTACTATAGAGGGATAGGAGACCGCTGCCTGCACCCGCATGCCCGACTAGCATCACCACCCTGGATGGTTCCAACCTTGAATATGTGGACATCTATAAGTACCTAGGTGTCTGGCTAGACTGCAAACTCTCCTTCCAGACTCACATCAAACATCTCCAATCAAAAATCAAATCCAGAGTCGGCTTTCTATTCCGCAACAAAGCCTCCTTCACTCACGCTGCCAAGCTTACCCTAGTAAAACTGACTATCCTACCGATCCTCGACTTCGGCGATGTCATCTACAAAATGGCTTCCAACACTCTACTCAGCAAACTGGATGCAGTCTATCACAGTGCCATCCGTTTTGTCACTAAAGCACCTTATACCACCCACCACTGCGACTTGTATGCTCTAGTCGGCTGGCCCTCACTACATATTCATCGCCAGACCCACTGGCTCCAGGTCATCTACAAGTCCATGCTAGGTAAAGCTCCGCCTTATCTCAGTTCACTGGTCACGATGGCAACACCCATCCGTAGCACGCGCTCCAGCAGGTGTATCTCACTGATCATCCCTAAAGCCAACACCTCATTTGGCCGCCTTTCGTTCCAGTACTCTGCTGCCTGTGACTGGAACGAATTGCAAAAATCGCTGAAGTTGGAGACTTTTATCTCCCTCTCCAACTTCAAACATCAGCTATCCGAGCAGCTAACCGATCGCTGCAGCTGTACATAGTCTATAGGTAAATAGCTCACCCTTTTTCACCTACCTCATTCCCATACTGTTTTTATACTGTTTTTATTTATTTACTTTTCTGCTCTTTTGCACACCAATATCTCTACCTGTACATGCCCATCTGATCATTTATCACTCCAGTGTTAATCTGCAAAATTGTATTATTCGCCTACCTCCTCATGCCTTTTGCACACATTGTATATAGACTGCCCATTTTTTTCTACTGTGTTATTGACTTGCTAATTGTTTACTCCATGTGTAACTCTGTGTTGTCTGTTCACACTGCTATGCTTTATCTTGGCCAGGTCGCAGTTGCAAATGAGAACTTGTTCTCAACTAGCCTACCTGGTTAAATAAAGGTGAAAAAAATAAATAAAATAAAAAATAAATAAATAAAATAAAATATTTTATCTCTCTAAACTACACCATCTCTCTAAACTACACCATCTCTCTAAGCTACACCATCTCTAAGTTACACCATCTCTCTAAACTACACCATCTCTCTAAACTACACCATCTCTCTAAACTACACCATCTCTCTAAGCTACACCATCTCTCTAAGCTACACCATCTCTCTAAGCTACACCATCTCTCTAAACTACACCATCTCTCTAAACTACACCATCTCTCTAAACTACACCATCTCTCTAAACTACATCTCTCTAAGTTACACCATATCTCTAAACTACGCCATCTCTCTAAGTTACACCATCTCTAAGCTACACAATCTCTCTAAACTACACCATCTCTACACACACACACACTGATCTAATGATAGAGCATCCAGGACCAGGGTCTCCTATCCCTGATCTAATGATAGAGCAACCAGGACCAGGGTCTCCTATCCCTGATCTAATGATAGAGCATCCAGGACCAGGGTCTCCTATCCCTGATCTAATGATAGAGCATCCAGGACCAGGGTCTCCTATCCCTGATCTAATGATAGAGCATCCAGGACCAGGGTCTCCTATCCCTGATCTAATGATAGAGCAACCAGGACCAGGGTCTCCTATCCCTGATCTAATGATAGAGCATCCAGGACCAGGGTCTCCTATCCCTGATCTAATGATAGAGCATCCAGGACCAGGGTCTCCTATCCCTGATCTAATGATAGAGCAACCAGGACCAGGGTCTCCTATCCCTGATCTAATGATAGAGCAACCAGGACCAGGGTCTCCTATCCCTGATCTAATGATAGAGCAACCAGGACCAGGGTCTCCTATCCCTGATCTAATGATAGAGCATCCAGGACCAGGGTCACCTATCCCTGATCTAATGATAGAGCACTATGGTCACCCTGTTAGGTGGAACGCTTCTCTGGTACTTCATCAACTGATATAGGATCAGTTTTCCCTTACGCTGTTCTGATCTAAACCATGTGGGATACATAATGAGACTGGTCTTGGAACGGTTTGTAAACATATACTCACACTCACTGCCTCTCAGGGACCAACCCACTGTGGTTAACTGGCTCCATAGCAGTAATATACCAACCCCACTGTGTTTAACTGGCTCTATAGCAGTATTATACCAACCCCACTGTGTTTAACTGGCTCTATAGCAGTATTATACCAACCCCACTGTGTTTAACTGGCTCTATAGCAGTATTATACCAACCCCACTGTGTTTAACTGGCTCCATAGCAGTAATATACCAACCCCACTGTGGTTAACTGGCTCTATAGCAGTAATCTACCAACCCCACTGTGGTTAACTGGCTCTATAGCAGTATTATACCAACCCCACTGTGTTTAACTGGCTCTATAGCAGTATTATACCAACCCCACTGTGTTTAACTGGCTCTATAGCAGTAATCTACCAACCCCACTGTGTTTAACTGGCTCTATAGCAGTATTATACCAACCCCACTGTGGTTAACTGGCTCTATAGCAGTATTATACCAACCCCACTGTGTTTAACTGGCTCTATAGCAGTATTATACCAACCCCACTGTGTTTAACTGGCTCTATAGCAGTAATCTACCAACCCCACTGTGTTTAACTGGCTCTATAGCAGTATTATACCAACCCCACTGTGTTTAACTGGCTCTATAGCAGTATTATACCAACCCCACTGTTAGTAAATGGCTCCATAGCAGTAATCTACCAACCCCACTGTTAGTAAATGGCTCCATAGCAGTAATCTACCAACCCCACTATATTTAACTGGCTCTATATCAGCATCTGAATAAAAACTGTGAAATGACTAATTGTCATTTAGTGAGGGAGAATGGGCAAGAGGAGAGCTAACAGAGCCAGCTGAACCATGGCCAGAGGAGTGACGCACACACACAGGTATGCAGGTCTAGACTCACAGACATTTTGGATCTATGGTGGCACTGTGGCACGTGTGTTAGTGATTAACCTGTAAGTCACTGTGGCTCTGTGAGACAGGAAACTGGAATCTCAGAGTGAACTCCCTGACTTCTTTTCATCCAGTAGGTATATAGTTGAAAGTCTGAGGATAGGATGGGTGAGAAACTCAATGTTACCTCGGTGCATATAGTTAGAATTCCTTGAAAGAACACATAGTTAGAATCCCCTCTGAGAGAATGGAGTTAGCATTCCCCTCGGAGAGAATAGAGTTAGCATTCCCCTCGGAGAGAATGGAGTTAGCATTCCCCTCGGAGAGAATGGGGTTAGCATTCCCCTCGGAGAGAATGGGGTTAGCATTCCCCTCGGAGAGAATGGGGTTAGCATTCCCCTCGGAGAGAATGGGGTTAGCATTCCCCTCGGAGAGAACGGGGTTAGCATTCCCCTCGGAGAGAACGGGGTTAGCATTCCCCTCGGAGAGAACGGGGTTAGCATTCCCCTCGGAGAGAACGGGGTTAGCATTCCCCTCGGAGAGAACGGGGTTAGCATTCCCCTCGGAGAGAACGGAGTTAGCATTCCCCTCGGAGTGAACGGAGTTAGCATTCCCCTCGGAGAGAATGGAATTGGAATGGGAATGCCTCAGTGGTGCACTATAAAGGGAATAGGGTGCCATTTTGGAATGCAAATCTATGAGCTTCATGTACTGTATCTCTATGGGCTACAAAGACCATGTTCCCTACAGGAGCCAGCCAGGGAGGATCATATTATATCACACAGAAGGAGCAGGCAGTGTGGACTCTGCCCTACTTGAAGTAGAAGATTGGACACACACTGAACATGGGGTGTGCAGAGCAGTAGGGGAGGAAAATGAAACCTATGGGGCTAGAATTAAATGAAAAAACCTCTACACAAGTGCACACACACAAACACACACACACTGAACATGGGGTATGCAGAGCAGTAGGGGAGGAAAATTAAACTATGGGGCCAGAATGAAATGAAAAAACCTCTCTACACAAGTGCAAACACATAAACACACACACACTGCTTCGTTGACGCATCAGCAACTGGAGGTGAGCCAGACTGCAGCATGTACTGTACAGGTACAGAGCATTCAGAACGTATTCAGAACCCTTGACTTGTTCCACATTACAGCCTTATTCTAAAACAAAACTTTATACACACATACAGTATAACAAAAACATTTTACGTTAAAAACACAAGTTTTGATTAAAAACAGCTGGCCTAATAACAATTACATTCTTCTATGATGTATACATCGATCAAGGGTCAAAACTGCACCAAGGAAACGAGAGAGAATTCCAGGACCACGGAGCTAAGTAACTAAAACTATTCTTGGTACTGTTCGAAACTATTCTTGGTACTGTTCGAAGCGAATGGGACCGTGATTAATATTTATTTACAGACCTCACTAAAAAAGAACAGAGATAAAATGGCGTTTTACCCAGTATGGCCTCATAAATCAGTGTATACCAATGTTTAAGCCTACGCAAGGTCAATGACTACCAGCCTACAGAGCTGTAGAGATCACAATGATGTGTAAGACGTTTTTGATTGGTAATGAACCTGAGGGTTGCATGATACACTGAATCAAGTGCTCTCAGGGTAGTGGTTGAGGCCTGCATATATACATCTGCCAGTTTATCATGAACCCACACACCCAAATATTTGTACACTTTAACTTGCTCTATAGCATGTCCAGACAATGTAGCAATGACATGACTTGTAACATGCTTGGCATTTGAAAATACCATGCATTTTGTTTTACCCGAATTTAGAACCAGCTTTAAATCATACAGATTCTGTTGTATGATGTTAAATGCTCTTTGGGCATTTTCAAAAGCTAAAGATAAACTACTACCACTTGAATAAAGAACAGTATCATCTGCATAAAAATGAACATCTGCTGTTTCAATAAGATCCCCAATGTTGTTGATATACAAAATGAACAACAGTGGGCCCAAAATAGAACCTTGCGGAACACCTGAGGACACCTCTATGGACTCAGATTTACAACCATCCGCCTTACACATTGTGTACGACTTGATGGGTAATTTATAACCCAATCTAGAGCATGACCAATAATTCCACAACATTTTGACCTTTTCACTAACACAGCATGGTCCACGGTGTCAAAGGCCTTCGACAAATCAATAAAGATAGACACCATGTAACTTCTTATCAAGAGCACAGTGGATGTAATTTAAAATCTTCAATGTTGCTGAAACAGTGCTGTGGCCAGACCTAAAACCTGATTGCATTCCATTTAATTAAGATGTTGTTTTCTTGCAAGTAGGTCTTAGCTGCCTACTAACTAAGGACTCCAGGACTTTTGACAGTACAGACAATTTTGATATGGGTCGATAGTTGTCAAGTAGCAAAGGATCTCCACCTTTCAGGAGAGGCAGTACAAAAGCAGATTTCCATAACTTGGGGGTTTCCTTAACATCAAGCGTGAGGTTAAAAATATATGTCAAGGGGGAGCAATGATGTCTGCAGCTAGGTGTAGGAGGTGGGGATCGAGTTCATCAGGGCCGGGGGAGGTTTTTCCATCCATTTCTTTCAGGGTTTTACACACTTCTGAAACAGAGAAGGATGAAAAGGAGAACCTGTTGAAGGACTGCACAGGGGTGTCAGGTAAATTCATAGGGGGCTCAGATATACCTTTGACCTTTTCAAATAAACGGCCTGTATCTAAAATATGCTGATTCAAGGATTTCAGAATGGAGGTTCTCTCAGTTACAATCTGTGTGCCTACCAACAATTGTTTGGGAAGCTGTGTATCTTTTTTGAACTCCAAACCCTTCACAACTTGCCCAAATTTGGATGGATTTTTAAAAATGATGTGAAGTAGATTTCAGGTACTGCTTTTAACTTACGGATCATAGCCACACCCACATTTCGAAGATATTTAAAAGCCGTCCAATCATCTGCCAAACCAGTCCCTCCTGCTTTAGCCCACATAGCATTTCGTTCCCTTATGATTTGTGTAAGTTCCTCAGTAAACCAAGGGTTCTCTCTGCCCTAAATCCTGTATTTTTTAAAAGGGGCCTAATGCCACATACATCCTGGAATGTGTTGTGGAAGTAAGAAAAGGCTAGTTCAACATCAGGGATTCATTCTATTCCATTCAATGTTAGATACATCATGTAAAAAACCTGGAATATCAAACCCCTTCCAGTTTCTTTTCGTAATGACACGTGGAGATTTCTTAGGAATTTTACCATCTCTCACACTGGAAATAGCAGTGATCACTTATGTAATTTGCAAAAATACCAGAAGCATTAAAACGATGAGGAGTTTTGGTTTAGATCAAATCAGTCAAAGAGGATTTGATGATATTTTATATTCAACCTCGTTACACTGTTGAAAATCTGAGTGAGATTATAGGTATTGCATAGAATTTTGAGTTTTTGTGTCCTGATCACGCTTGAGCAGGTTTTCATCAAGGATCTCTCTGTACTTTGCTCTGTTCATCTTTCCCTCGATCCAGACTAGTCTCCCAATCCCCGCCACTGAAAAACATCCCCACAGCATGATGCTGCCACCACCATGCTTCACCGTAGGGATGGTGCCAGGTTGCCTCCAGACATGATGCTGCCACCACCATGCTTCACCGTAGGGATGGTGCCAGGTTTCCTGCAGACATGATGCTGCCACCACCATGCTTCACCGTAGGGATGGTGCCAGGTTTCCTGCAGACATGACGCCTGGCATTCAGGCCAAAGAGTTCACTCTTGGTTTCATCAGACCAGAGAATCTTGTTTCTCATGGTCTGAGAGTCCTTTAGGCAAACTCCAAACGGGCTGTTATGTGCCTTTCACTGAGGAGTGGCTTCCGTCTGGCCACTCTACCATAAAGACCTGATTGGTGGAGTGCTGCTGAGTTAGTTGTCCTTCTGGAAGGTTCTCCCATCTCCACAGAGGAACTCTGGAGCTCTGTCAGAGTGACCAAGGCCCTTCTCCCCCGATTGCTCAGTTTGGCCCGGCGGCCAGCTCTTGGAAGAGTCTTGGTGGTTCCAAACTTCTTCCATTTAAGAATGATGGAGGCCACTGTATTCTTGGGGACCTTCAATACTGTTTTGCTACCCTTCCCCATATCTGTGCCTCGACTCTACTATCCTGTCTCAGGGCTCTATGGACAATTCCTTCGACCTCATGGCTTGGTTTTTTTCTCTGATACGCACTGTCAACTGTGGGACGTTATATAGACAGGTGTGTGCCTTTCCAAATCATGTCCAATCAATTGACTTTACCACAGGTGGACACCAGTCAAGTTGTAGAAACATGTCATGGATCATTGGATGATCACTGAAAACAGGATGCAACTGAGCTTAATATCGAGTCTCATAGCAAAGGGTCTGAATACTTATGTAAATCAAGTTTTTGTTTCTATTGATTTTTGATTATTTGAAGATTAAAAAAATATCTAAAAACCTGTTTTCACTTTGTCATTATGGGGTATTGTGCGTAGATTGATGAGGATTTTAATTTTAAAATAATCAATTTCAGTATAAACCTGTAATGTAACAAAATGTGGAAAAAGTCAAGTGGTCTGAATACTTTCGGAATGCAGTGTATGTATGACAGTCTAGTATGACAGTCTAATGACAGGTGTGTATGACAGTCTAATGACAGGCGTGTATGGCAGTCTAATGACAGGTGTGTATGACAGTCTAATGACAGGCGTGTATGGCAGTCTAATGACAGGTGTGTATGACAGTCTAATGACAGGCGTGTATGGCAGTCTAATGACAGGTGTGTATGACAGTCTATTGACAGGCGTGTATGGCAGTCTAATGACAGGCGTGTATGGCAGTCTAATGACAGGCGTGTATGGCAGTCTAATGACAGGCGTGTATGGCAGTCTAATGACAGGCGTGTATGGCAGTCTAATGACAGGCGTGTATGGCAGTCTATTGACAGGCGTGTATGGCAGTCTATTGACAGGCGTGTATGGCAGTCTAATGACAGGCGTGTATGGCAGTCTAATGACAGGCGTGTATGGCAGTCTAATGACAGGCGTGTATGGCAGTCTAATGACAGGCGTGTATGGCAGTCTAATGACAGGCGTGTATGGCAGTCTAATGACAGGTGTGTATGGCAGTCTAATGACAGGCGTGTATGGCAGTCTAATGACAGGCGTGTATGGCAGTCTAATGACAGGCGTGTATGACAGTCTAATGACAGGTGTGTATGACAGTCTAATGACAGGCGTGTATGGCAGTCTAATGACAGGCGTGTATGGCAGTCTAATGACAGGTGTGTATGGCAGTCTAATGACAGGCGTGTATGGCAGTCTAATGACAGGTGTGTATGGCAGTCTAATGACAGGCGTGTGACAGTCTAATGACAGGCGTGTATGGCAGTCTAATGACAGGCGTGTATGACAGTCTAATGAATGACAGGCGTGTATGACAGTCTATTGACAGGCGTGTATGGCAGTCTAATGACAGGCGTGTATGGCAGTCTAATGACAGGCGTGTATGGCAGTCTAATGACAGGCGTGTATGGCAGTCTAATGACAGGCGTGTATGGCAGTCTAATGACAGGCGTGTATGGCAGTCTAATGACAGGCGTGTATGGCAGTCTAATGACAGGCGTGTATGGCAGTCTAATGACAGGCGTGTATGGCAGTCTAATGACAGGCGTGTATGGCAGTCTAATGACAGGCGTGTATGGCAGTCTATTGACAGGCGTGTATGGCAGTCTAATGACAGGCGTGTATGGCAGTCTAATGACAGGCGTGTATGGCAGTCTAATGACAGGCGTGTATGGCAGTCTAATGACAGGCGTGTATGGCAGTCTAATGACAGGCGTGTATGGCAGTCTAATGACAGGCGTGTATGGCAGTCTAATGACAGGCGTGTATGACAGTCTAATGACAGGCGTGTATGACAGTCTAATGACAGGCGTGTATGGCAGTCTAATGACAGGCGTGTATGGCAGTCTAATGACAGGCGTGTATGGCAGTCTATTGACAGGCGTGTATGGCAGTCTAATGACAGGCGTGTATGGCAGTCTAATGACAGGCGTGTATGACAGTCTAATGACAGGCGTGTATGACAGTCTAATGACAGGCGTGTATGACAGTCTAATGACAGGCGTGTATGGCAGTCTAATGACAGGCGTGTATGGCAGTCTAATGACAGGCGTGTATGGCAGTCTAATGACAGGCGTGTATGACAGTCTAATGACAGGCGTGTATGACAGTCTAATGACAGGCGTGTATGGCAGTCTAATGGTGGCAGTTGGCACATGCTGTACATTCTCTGGGGAATAGGGAGAACATTAAACCTTGTTTTAATTATACTTCACGTCGCAACTATTTTCTATGTAGTCTTCTTTCATAGCTTATGGGGAGAACATATTTACTTGTCAGTTTAAGAGAATAGACTTTTTTAGAGTTAATTTATTTCCTCAAAGCTTGTGCCAAGACGAAACACAGACTTGACTCACTGTGGTTGTCAATACTGGCAAATATTTTACCACACACACACACACACACATATATATATATATACACACACGACTCATCTGATTTCAGGAACAATAAAGCAGTCCTTGTTTGTCTCCGTGAGTCAATCTGTTTTATTGCGAAATCTTCCCCCAGCATGTGAGACGCTTTTAAAAATAGCTTTAAAACCCTGGACTGTTTTCTTTGGAAACACAGGAGACTTCCTCTCTCCTGCACACACACACACACACACACACACACACACACACACACACACACACACACACACACACACACACACACACACACACACACACACACACACACACACACACACACACACACACACACACACACACACACACACACACACACACACACACACAGCAGACGTCCTCTCTCCTGCACACACACACACACACACACACACACACACACACACACACACACACACACACACACACACACACACACACACACACACACACACACACACAGCAGACGTCCTCTCTCCTGCACACACACACACACACACACACACACACACACACACACACACACACACACACACAGCAGATGTCCTCTCTCGTACACACACACAGCAGACGTCCTCTCTCCTGCACACACACACACACAGCAGACGTTCTCCTGTCTTTCTTAGCCAGCGATGGTTAACTTGGGAGGACATTTTTTCACAGTTGGTCCAACGGGGCTTGTGGTTGCCGTGGACACCTAAATAGAACACAGGAGGTGAATGGTAGACGTTTGCAGGCACGCTGTGGTTTCCTACACAGACTGGATTTACTTTATAGCCATTGGAAACCTGTCTTAGAGAGAGGAGGATCTCACTCAGTCCTGGACCAGACCAGACCTGGACCAGACCAGACCTGGACCAGACCAGACCTGACCTGACCTGGGGTTGTTTTAGACCACTGAAATAGACTGTGGGACCAACACTAGACTTGGGGGCAACAGACACACCCTGGGCTAGACCGAGGGGCAGCAGACACACCCTGGGCTAGACCGAGGGGCAGCAGACACACCCTGGGCTAGACCGAGGGGCAGCAGACACACACTGGGCTAGACCGAGGGGGGACAGCAGACGCACACTGGGCTAGACCGAGGGGCAGCAGACACACCCTGGGCTAGACCGAGGGGCAGCAGACACACCCTGGGCTAGACCGAGGGGCAGCAGACACACACTGGGCTAGACCGAGGGGCAGGAGACACACACTGGGCTAGACCGAGGGGCAGCAGACACACACTGGGCTAGACCGAGGGGCAGCAGACACACACTGGGCTAGACCGAGGGGCAGCAGACACACACTGGGCTAGACCCAGGGGCAGGAGACACCCTGGGCTAGACCGAGGGGCAGGAGACACACCCTGGGCTAGACCGAGGGGCAGGAGACACACCCTGGGCTAGACCGAGGGGCAGCAGACACACACTGGGCTAGACCGAGGGGCAGCAGACACACACTGGGCTAGACCGAGGGGCAGCAGACACACACTGGGCTAGACCGAGGGGCAGCAGACACACACTGGGCTAGACCGAGGGGCAGCAGACACACCCTGGGCTAGACCGAGGGGCAGCAGACACACCCTGGGCTAGACCGAGGGGCAGGAGACACACCCTGGGCTAGACCGAGGGGCAGCAGACACACCCTGGGCTAGACCGAGGGGCAGCAGACACACACTGGGCTAGACCGAGGGGCAGCAGACACACCCTGGGCTAGACCGAGGGGCAGCAGACACACCCTGGGCTAGACCGAGGGGCAGGAGACACACCCTGGGCTAGACCGAGGGACAGCAGACACCCCGGGCTAGACCGAGGGGCAGCAGACACACCCTGGGCTAGACCGAGGGACAGCAGACACACCCTGGGCTAGACCGAGGGACAGGAGACACACCCTGGGCTAGACCGAGGGACAGCAGACACACCCTGGGCTAGACCGAGGGACAGCAGACACACCCTGGGCTAGACCGAGGGGCAGCAGACACACACTGGGCTAGACCGAGGGGCAGGAGACACTCACTGGGCTAGACCGAGGGGCAGGAGACACACACTGGGCTAGACCGAGGGGCAGGAGACACACACTGGGCTAGACCGAGGGACAGCAGACACACACCGTTGCCTCTGACACTGGAGCTTCTTAATGTGACTAGGTCCCACCACAGTGTTGTTAGTTTGGGATCTCATTATGAGTGTGCTGTGGTAGTCTGTGGAACTCTGGAACCCACATAGAGAACCTTCTCCTTTCTCTCTTCTCTGCACATCTTCCCAGGTTGTAGCTGGAAAAAATACAATGTACTTTCTATTTTGGCCACTCACTCACTCACTCACTCACTCACTCACAAAACAGGGACTTTGTGTGGGGTCTCTGTCTGTAAACAATTAGCTGTGTTAAATCGGGTTGCCCTTTTCACTGACAGGCTGAGTGGCTTGTCTTCTTTCTCTCTCTCTCCTAACCTGATAAAAAATATTGATGATAATAGTATCAATAGTTAATGCTATTTCACACTGCTGGTGCTGTGAGCTTATGGATGTTTAGTTTTACCCACCTGCCCTTCAAACTAGTACTCATATAGCGTGGTGCAGTGGGGCTGAACCACACATAAACCTTCCCCTGGTACCATACTTTTGGGTAAGAAAACACACACATGCGAACACAAACACACACACATTCAACTTCTAGTTCTAGAATGCTGTAAATCAATTTTACCACTCTTCACCTCCTTTTCCATGGCAACGGTAACATGTCAGAGAAGCCTGCTCCTGAGCTCTGGGTTTTAAGCCTAAATGAAAATACCAAATACTAACTAGTTGCTTAATTTATACTATGCAAACATAAACTCCTAGCTGTTCCAGATAAAGTACCAACTATGGTTTCATTCAGTTGAAAAGCGTTTTTATCTGAGAGAATTTAGTTTGGAAGTTCTCAAAATAACCTCTTTAGTATTAAAAGAAATTGGATTTCATTCTGAACCAACATACTTTGCCTGATGGTGAGCAAAGATGTTTCAAATTAGTTAAAGAATTTCATGTCTCATATCATTATGTTGAAATACACTATATATACAAAAGTATGTAAACACCCCTTCAAATTAGTGGATTCGGCTATTTCAGCCACACCCGTTGCTGACAGGTATATAAAATCCAGCACACAGCCATGTAATCTCCATAGACAAACATTGGCAGTAGAATGGCCTTACTGAAGAGCTCAGTGACTTTCTACGTGGCACCGGCATAGGATGCCACCTTTCCAAAAAGTCAGTTTGTCAAATTTCTGCCCTGCTAGAGCTGCCCCGGTCAACTGTAATTGCTGAAATTGTGAAGTGGAAACGAGCTTCATGAAATGGGTTTCCATGGCTAAGCAGCCACACACAAGCCTCAAATCACCATGCGCAATTCAAAGCGTGGGCTGGAGTGGTGTAAACCTCGACACCATTGGACTCTGGAGCAGGGGAAACACGTTCTCTGGAGATGAATCACGCTTCACCGTCTGGTAGTCCTATGGACGAATCTGCATTTGGTAGATGCCAAGAGATTGCTACCTGCCCCAATGCATAGTGCCAACTGTAAAGTTTGGTGGAGGAGGAATTGGGCTAGTTCCTTTAGTTCCAGTGAAGTGAAATCTTAACGCTACAGCATACAATGACATTCTAGACAGTTATGTGCTTCCAACATTGTGGCAACAGTTTGAGGAAGGATCTTTCCTGTTTCAGCAGGACAATGCCTCTGTGCACAAAGCGAGGTCCATACGGAAATGGTTTGTCGAGATCCATGTGGAAGAACTTGACTGGTCTTCCAATAAGTGTAGAGGCTGTTATAGCAGCAAAGGGGGGACCAACTCCATATTAATGCCCATGATTTTGGAATGACAACAGGTGTCCACATACTCTTGGTCATGTAGTGTGCCATAAGCATCATGCCTCAACTCCCAAAACATAAAAACATTTTCCCTATCCTGGCACACACCAGATTTAACATTCACATTTTGACCAATCCTCTTTTAAGGAACAGGCTTCTGAAGGGAAATTTGCTGACAGTTTTCGTGTACGGATAATCTGGATTATTACAAAAAAGATTGAGGCAAACTTTCATCGTTCCTTTGAAGTGGCCAGTCCAGTTAATGATTCTGCAAGGTTAATGTGGCACAGTCACACATACCCCAACCAGACAGGCGGGGGGGAGTGTGCCAGAACTTTTATCATGTTAATGATATCTGAGTGAGACTGACTAACAAAATCAATGGGGGCCCCCTGGAGGTTAGGGCCCCTGGACACATGCCCTGTGTGCCCAGTCGGTATTCACCCATTATTTCTACAAGTTTAGATAGCTGGCTAGACTCATTTACCAATGTAAAAATGGTTAACTAACATGGATAATTGAGTGACTATCAGTGGCTGACATAACAAGAGAGAAACTGTTGATGCACAACCACATGTAGAAATTGCACCTTGTGTATTCTACTATTCTAACTGTCAACAGGAAGTTGAGACCCCGACTGAGTTCTAAAAACAATTCAACACACTTCGGTCAGGTTATGTCTGTCTCTTGGAACCGGCTCTGGCTGGATCATAAGGGTCAAACATAAAATAAAGTACTTGGCATGAAGAGACAAAGTGTGGTTAAATATTCCTAACTTCCCCCAACATACTGCATGCTGGTGTTCCATGCACAAGGCCAGGAGGTTACCTCTAGTCAGGGAAAGCCAGTGAAATGGCTAGTAAAATTATAATTGTGTACTTTTAGAATCAACCTTTCTGCACGGTATAGTATTGTATATACTAGTATTGGTTGAATGACTATGGGTTTGGACACGTGCCATTCTCTGGGCCTTAATGTTAGTTCCATGACCCTAAACAAACATTCTCTCACCACAGCATCAGGTATTTATGACTCTGGCTACTCAACAAGCTACACATTAAACCAGAGAGAGAGAGAGAGTACTTTCTCATGCTCTATGTTCCCCAGGTACCTTACTGTTATTCTTTTTATGGCCCCAGCATTGTAAAGGCAGATATTCCTGACCTTGGAGTTGGACTTTGCCATGTGACATTCTCAAAACACTTGGTACTATAGAAGTCAAACAGAACAGCAGGTTGCTGATCATTATCGTCAAAATACCTCAAATATCTTCCAGAAGGATGATGGACAATCAAAGGTTGGTTGATTCTCTGATATGGTTTCTTCTTCTAAGAGGTTTGTTTTGGGGAGATCTTCCAATAACTCTTCATGCAGACTCTTCACAAACTGCAAGCAACAGTGGGACTGAAATGTCTGTCAAATATCTAGGTTCTGTGAAATATCTAGGTTCTGTGAAGATCCTCAGTGGTGTGAAATATCTAGGTTCTGTGAAGATCCTCAGTGGTGTGAAATATCTAGGTTCTGTGAAGATCCTCAGTGGTGTGAAATATCTAGGTTCTGTGAAGATCCTCAGTGGTGTGAAATATCTAGGTTCTGTGAAGATCCTCAGTGGTGTGAAATATCTAGGTTCTGTGAAGATCCTCAGTGGTGTGAAATATCTAGGTTCTGTGAAGATCCTTAGTGGTGTAAAATATCTAGGTTCTGTGAAGATCCTCAGTGGTGTCAAATATCTAGGTTCTGTGAAGATCCTCGGTGGTGTCAAATATCTAGGTTCTGTGAAGATCCTCGGTGGTGTCAAATATCTAGGTTCTGTGAAGATCCTCAGTGGTGTCAAATATCTAGGTTATGTGAAGATCCTCAGTGGTGTCAAATATCTAGGTTCTGTGAAGATCCTCGGTGGTGTGAAATATCTAGGTTCTGTGAAGATCCTCAGTGGTGTGAAATATATAGGTTCTGTGAAGATCCTCAGTGGTGTCAAATATCTAGGTTCTGTGAAGATCCTCGGTGGTGTGAAATATCTAGGTTCTGTGAAGATCCTCGGTGGTGTGAAATATCTAGGTTCTGTGAAGATCCTCGGTGGTGTGAAATATCTAGGTTCTGTGAAGATCCTCGGTGGTGTCAAATATCTAGGTTCTGTGAAGATCCTCGGTGGTGTGAAATATCTAGGTTCTGTGAAGATCCTCGGTGGTGTGAAATATCTAGGTTCTGTGAAGATCCTCGGTGGTGTGAAATATCTAGGTTCTGTTAAGATCCTCGGTGGTGTTCTTTGACAAATCCATTGATGTTGGATTAGGTGGCGATTGGATAGTGGATCTGAAAACTTGCTGATCACCAGCATTTTGTCCAGAGAGTGCACAGCTGAATCACTGCTTTCTCTTTAATGAGCACTTAGTATAATGTACAGGATTGTCTTTATAGCTTTATGGGGATCATTAGGCTGAATGCTTTGGTTTTAAATGAATTAAACATTATACATTGTTGTTCGGAGGCGCCACAGACTGCAGATTTTAAACCGGTTGTCTACTAACTCATCTTGGCACTGGCACAGCTCCAGAACTCATAGCGTGGGACAGTCTCTCATTTAGCAGTTTCTCCATGCACTCTCAGCACAGACAGACCGGTGGAAATACTACAGTGCGCGCACAAACACACACACTCTAGTCTACACACATTCCACACACACTTGCAGACGCTTGTGTAACGCGGACTCCACTAGATACCGTAGCAGCTGGCGCTGCGAACTCAAGTCAACAAGAGGAAACATCCACGAGTCGTGACATCCTCGGAGTCGGCTCCGTTTACACATCCGTACTCCACTCGCATACTCAGACAGACAAGGACTCTTTCGGGACAGCTTCAGTGTTACTGTCTACCTTTGCCAACTTTCTATAAACCAAGAAGGATGGAAACACAGATTTTGATATAATTTTTCAGTGCGTGTTGGAGCGCCTATATATTATCTTTGTGGCATGTTGTAGCGCACCGCCAGAGGAAGACAGCGACCATACACGTGGGTACCTTTTATAAACGTCTGCTGTGTAGCTTATTGACTTGATTTGCCTAACGTTAGTGGTGGTTGTCAACTCCGTCTGTAGCCATGATATAAAGTTGTCGAATGATACCGTGCCCTGTTATAAATAGATATAATATATACCGAAATAGCGATGCAACACCAGAGCAGTAGCATAGGCTGTCCAGACTGTCTCCGGGATTGGTTTAAGGTGTGCGACCACAGCGTTCCGGAGAGAGGTGAGACGTTGGCGGTTTCAGAGACGCGGGCAACCCCGTATATCCTTTGACCTTGTCCTTTGTATCTTTTAGAGGGGACATATTGATATACTGTATTGTAGTAGGGAGACAGTTGAGAGTTGAGAGCTCTGGGACTGGCAGGGACACCTCAGACAGAGACTAATGGAGTAGGGAGACAGTTGAGAGCTCTGGGACTGGCAGGGACACCTCAGACAGAGACTAATGGAGTAGGGAGACAGTTGAGAGCTCTGGGACTGGCAGGGACACCTCAGACAGAGACTAATGGAGTAGGGAGACAGTTGAGAGCTCTGGGACTGGCAGGGACACCTCAGACAGAGACTAATGGAGTAGGGAGACAGTTGAGAGCTCTGGGACTGGCAGGGACACCTCAGACAGAGACTAATGGAGTAGGGAGACAGTTGAGAGCTCTGGGACTGGCAGGGACACCTCAGGCAGAGACTAATGGAGTAGGGAGACAGTTGAGAGCTCTGGGACTGGCAGGGACACCTCAGACAGAGACTAATGGAGTAGGGAGACAGTTGAGAGCTCTGGGACTGGCAGGGACACCTCAGACAGAGACTAATGGAGTAGGGAGACAGTTGAGAGCTCTGGGACTGGCAGGGACACCTCAGACAGAGACTAATAGAGTAGGGAGACAGTTGAGAGCTCTGGGACTGGCAGGGACACCTCAGACAGAGACTAATGGAGTAGGGAGACAGTTGAGAGCTCTGGGACTGGCAGGGACACCTCAGACAGAGACTAATGGAGTAGGGAGACAGTTGAGAGCTCTGGGACTGGCAGGGACACCTCAGACAGAGACTAATGGAGTAGGGAGACAGTTGAGAGCTCTGGGACTGGCAGGGACACCTCAGACAGAGACTAATGGAGTAGGGAGACAGTTGAGAGCTCTGGGACTGGCAGGGACACCTCAGACAGAGACTAATGGAGTAGGGAGACAGTTGAGAGCTCTGGGACTGGCAGGGACACCTCAGACAGAGACTAATAGAGTAAGGAGACAGTTGAGAGCTCTGGGACTGGCAGGGACACCTCAGGGCTTCATACCCTCTTCTATCCCTCTTCTGCATGTATGGTGAAGGTCAGGTTTGGCAAGGTAACGGTACAAGGGTGATGGAGTTCTCATTTTTTATACTTCGACTTGATTTGATTAAAACAAACTTTAATGGATAAAAAAATGTAAAGAAGTAAAAGTTTAAAAAAAATATCAAATAAAATAGAGGGTTGGGTAGAGGATATGATCCTGGTTCAAGGGGAATAGAGGATATGGGTTCAAGGGGAAGGGTTATAGAGGATAACCTGGTTCAAGGGGAAGGGTTGGGTAGAGGATATGATCCTGGTTCAAGGGGAAGGGTTGGGTAGAGAGTTCAAGGGGAATTAGAGGATATGATCCTGGTTCAAGGGGAAGGGTTGGGTAGAGGATATTAACCTGGTTCAAGGGGAAGGGTTGGGTAGAGGATATGATATGATCCTGGTTCAAGGGGAAGGGTTGGGTAGAGGATATGAACCTGGTTCAAGGGGAAGGGTTGGGCACCTGAGGGGATATGATCCTGGTTCAAGGGGAAGGGTTGGGTAGAGGATATGATCCTGGTTCAAGGGGAAGGGGGTAGAGGATATGATCCTGGTTCAAGGGGAAGGGTTGGGTAGAGGATATGACCTGGTTCAAGGGGAAGGGTTGGGGGTTGGGTTCAAGGGGAAGGGAGGATATGATCCTGGTTCAAGGGGAAGGGTTGGGTAGAGGATATGATCCTGGTTCAAGGGGAAGGGTTGGGTAGAGGATATGATCCTGGTTCAAGGGGAAGGGTTGGGTAGAGGATATTAACCTGGTTCAAGGGGAAGGGTTGGGTAGAGGATATGATCCTGGTTCAAGGGGAAGGGTTGGGTAGAGGATATGATCCTGGTTCAAGGGGAAGGGTTGGGTAGAGGATATGATCCTGGTTCAAGGGGAAGGGTTGGGTAGAGGATATGATCCTGGTTCAAGGGGAAGGGTTGGGTAGAGGATATTAACCTGGTTCAAGGGGAAGGGTTGGGTAGAGGATATTAACCTGGTTCAAGGGGAAGGGTTGGGTAGAGGATATTAACCTGGTTCAAGGGGAAGGGTTGGGTAGAGGATATTAACCTGGTTCAAGGGGAAGGGTTGGGTAGAGGATATTAACCTGGTTCAAGGGGAAGGGTTGGGTAGAGGATATGATCCTGGTTCAAGGGGAAGGGTTGGGTAGAGGATATTAACCTGGTTCAAGGGGAAGGGTTGGGTAGAGGATATTAACCTGGTTCAAGGGGAAGGGTTGGGTAGAGGATATTAACCTGGTTCAAGGGGAAGGGTTGGGTAGAGGATATTAACCTGGTTCAAGGGGAAGGGTTGGGTAGAGGATATTAACCTGGTTCAAGGGAAGGGGATAAACCTGGTTCAAGGGGAAGGGTTGGGTAGAGGATATTAACCTGGTTCAAGGGGAAGGGTTGGGTAGAGGATATTAACCTGGTTCAAGGGGAAGGGTTGGGTAGAGGATATTAACCTGGTTCAAGGGGAAGGGTTGGGTAGAGGATATGATCCTGGTTCAAGGGGAAGGGTTGGGTAGAGGATATGATCCTGGTTCAAGGGGAAGGGTTGGGTAGAGGATATGATCCTGGTTCAAGGGGAAGGGTTGGGTAGAGGATATTAACCTGGTTCAAGGGGAAGGGTTGGGTAGAGGATATTAACCTGGTTCAAGGGGAAGGGTTGGGTAGAGGATATTAACCTGGTTCAAGGGGAAGGGTTGGGTAGAGGATATTAACCTGGTTCAAGGGGAAGGGTTGGGTAGAGGATATTAACCTGGTTCAAGGGGAAGGGTTGGGTAGAGGATATTAACCTGGTTCAAGGGGAAGGGTTGGGTAGAGGATATTAACCTGGTTCAAGGGGAAGGGTTGGGTAGAGGATATTAACCTGGTTCAAGGGGAAGGGTTGGGTAGAGGATATTAACCTGGTTCAAGGGGAAGGGTTGGGTAGAGGATATTAACCTGGTTCAAGGGGAAGGGTTGGGTAGAGGATATTAACCTGGTTCAAGGGGAAGGGTTGGGTAGAGGATATTAACCTGGTTCAAGGGGAAGGGTTGGGTAGAGGATATTAACCTGGTTCAAGGGGAAGGGTTGGGTAGAGGATATTAACCTGGTTCAAGGGGAAGGGTTGGGTAGAGGATATTAACCTGGTTCAAGGGGGAAGGGTTGGGTAGAAGATACCAACTACCAACCCGGTTTATGGTAAGGGTCCTTGATTAAAATGAGAAAGTAGGGGATGGAAACGTATTCTTCAGGATACTGGAAGGGGAGTGGTGGTTTGTGATTTTTGAGTGGTGGGATGAATGTTTGTGGTTATTGTTGATTTTGTTTGGGAGACAGTCAAGATGGACAGTACCTTTTTATATGGGGGACACAGGTAGATCCGCGATCTGGACTGATCAATACTGCCATGTCATCAATGAGAATTAAACTTAGTGAATGTGTATGCTGTAGGTTATGTGAGCACGAGCACCTGTATAGGTCAAGTAGAGTAGATCATTGGAGGGACTTATTGGCATAATATGACTGTTAGGCCTGTATCCCCACTGCCCTTAAAACAGCATCCCAGTAAGCGTTTTGATGTCTTTTGAACATCTCTTTTTGGTCCTCAGTCTTTAAAAAACATGTTTTTTAAAAATTTCATCCCCCAGGGATGTTGAATTTTGGCCCGGACCAAACCTGAACCAATCATAGACATCTATGTTTCACAGGTTTGGACAGCAGTGTACAGTAACTTAGTACAGAAAAGTAAAGTATAGTGTACTCTACTGAATTAAACTATACTCTACTGAATTAAACTATACTCTACTGTACTCTACTGAATTAAACTATACTGTACTGAATTAAACTATACTCTACTGAATTAAACTATACTCTACTGAATTAAACTATACTCTACTGAATTAAACTATACTCTACTGTACTCTACTGAATTAAACTATACTGTAATGAAATTAAACTATACTCTACTGAATTAAACTATACTCTACTGTACTCTACTGAATTAAACTATACTCTACTGAATTAAACTATACTGTACTCTACTGAATTAAACTATACTGTACTGAATTAAACTATACTGTACTGAATTAAACTATACTGTACTGAATTAAACTATACTCTACTGTACTCTACTGAATTAAACTATACTCTACTGAATTAAACTATACTGTACTGTACTCTACTGAATTAAAATGTATTGTACTGAATGAAACTATACTTTACTGTAGTGTACTCTAATGTACTGAATTACTCTACTGTATTGTACTCGACTGAATAAAACTACAGTACTCTACTGTACTAAACTGTGCCGTACTGTATGTACTGTGATGTTCAAACCTGTGAAACAGCCTAGACGTCTATGATTCGTTCAGATTTGGATCTGGTCCACACCGGCCAAATGTGTACTTGTTTGGGGGCGGAGCTTATTAGAATAATATCCAGCATGCTTTGCAAGAGTTTTTGGTTTTACATTTACATTTTGGTCATTCAGCAGACGCTCTTATCCAGAGGAACTTACTGCATGTGATAGATACATATTTTGTTGCGATATACAATTGGTTCCTCTTTCCTATTAAAACCTGTCTAAGCCAGAGGGTGGGGGTTCTACTAAGGATCATTTAGCTGTTTGATTTTTGAATTTTAAGACCCCTTGAAGAATAAAAAAAAAAGAGAAGAAAAACATGATTGGATGAATTTTGGGGGGGACCTTACTGCTATTAGCATATTCAAATGCATCGAATAACAGATTCACTACATGGAACAACAGATCAAAAGGAAGTTTGTTCTGAAGTGTCTGAGAGATATATGAAAGATCAGGATCTTTTTTATTTAACCCCTTATTTTTGTCACTAAACAGTCTCCATACCTCCGTTGATTTTTTTCAACTGGTACCATGGGACCTTCAGACAAGTCTTGTGATAACTGTAATATAATGCTTACTTATTATAATTGAGAATGTATATCAGTTGAAATTTGGCCATGGAATCAATGATCGAAAAATAAGTATTTTCAAATGCAACCTGATTTCAACGTCCAGAAAATGGATTATTTTCAATGTCCGGAAGATCCATATTTTCATCACCTAAAATGTACCTGATGTCAATGTCTGAAAAATAGTTGTGAAATATGTCTTTTCAATGGCCTTTTGCTTATTGGGATATGGTTGTCCTCTTTAATGTGAGTTCGATAGGTTTATAGAAGTTAGCATCCTTCCTCTTGACCTGATTTATGTTGATTTATGCATTACCTGTCCACCCCTGCAGTGGCACACCGTAACCAGCAGGTGGAGACAAAGTTCAGGAACTCTGATGGAATTAGAATTGTCACTTTTTTTCCTACTTTTTCAAACTGTTTTACCTGCAGGCTGCATGCTCTGTTGGAAATAACACAGTTCAATATTTAGAAACACTGCACACTCCTTTTCAACTGGTCTCTTCTGCCTGAAATTACCAGGACAAGTATACAGCACTAACACTCGCTCATTATTATTATTATGTTGGGTGCTGTGGGTAGCAATGTTCAGGACTGAGTGTTGCCCTGGTGCCAGTCAGTGTGACTGGGATGAGTGAGTTAGTGTTGGGTGTCCTCCTGCATTATCTTGGATCAGGGTTAGTTTTCACTTGGGGAACTTCCTGCTATCTGTTTACACAGTGGTGATGGCAGGGAGCCCACTCATGTTACTACTAGAGACCAGATGGAGAGAAGGGGGAGGTAGAGAGCGAGATGAGAGAGGGGAAGACTAGAGTGAGAGAGAGAACAATAGAGAAAGGAAGTCAAGAGGCAGAGAATCCTAGAGCAGAGCCAGAGATGAGAGGGAGCAGCCGCAGCCCAGATGACATCTCCATACCAGGGTTTGTTCCCGGCACCAGAGAGTTTGGATGGAAACCTGTGGAATCGCAGACTAGAGCAGCAGACGTTAAGCAGCGGATTGGCAGTAAAGCTGTTGTGTGCCTTTGGGCTGTTCTGTCAGCTGTGACTGTGTGATGTGGTGTCCAGGACTAGAGCCTGGGACCGCGGCCAAGTCTGACTTCTGACTGGCCATTGGCCCAGAGTGGCAGGTGGAACAGGGGCTGTAGCCAGTAGCCAGACAGGTGACAGGAAAGAGAGGAACATCAGAACACTTCCTGGAGCAGAGTTGAGTCATAGTAGAGTCGTTCTAGTGACTTGGGCAATGCAGTCATATTTAATTAAGATCTACATGTGAACAAATGAACAGCATATGTAGTTAACCCCCTCCCTATAGTTACAGTGGAGATACCATCTTCTGTTTTAGATTCAGTTGAAACATTCTCTGACTTATTCTGATGGTTCAGTTCATTGGGTATGATTACTGTCTGAAATATGAAGGGTTGAGAATATAGAAACATCAAGCACGTGTGTTGTTTTGAGGTTTGAGTCGGGCACCTCCTCGGCTACCTCGGCTACACTCGTTCATGAGGACCCGGCGTCTGTTTTATGCGGAGGATCTCAGCACCTCTTTAGGGAGTTTGATGGAAGAGAATCAAGTGTCTCACTACAGTGTGTGTGTGTGGTGACTACACCCATATTCATTTAATTATAATATTTTATTGGGTAGGAGAGCTGAGGTGCCACCTCTCTGGCATCCGTCAGAAGGTACCCAGGATGCACCATGTCCCCCTCACTCTCTCTGTCTGCCTTGGAATATATTGATGTCTCTGGTTTGATCTCCAAACATTTGGTTAGCCCTGCATTCCAGGCTCTCTATGACCTCCACTGTGATGAGAAACAGACGGACGGTCAACTAGAAGACTGGATTTAAGTCTATTATGTAAAACGCCTGATGGCTCTGAAAGGAAGATGAAGTAGTGTAGCTAATGTTGTAGTGTCAGACACGAGCTTTGAGTCTCTGAGAATGTAAAGTCCAAATCTCTGAGTAAACCACTACTTAAACATGTGCCATCTGCCGAAGTAGAATGGCCCCTTTATTCCAATGACCTTGCTGACCTCAGTTCTTTGATCTAGTCGACAGAGACACACGCTACTCCTGTCTCTCAGTGGGGTATCAATCATTCTGCATCATAGCCTTTTGAACCCAGTTCAGTCTGTGTGGGGGCTGAGTTGGGGGCTGAGTTGGGGGACTGGGCACAACAACCCAAAACACACACAGTCACGGAACACAGATTACAACTGAGGAGAAACAAAGAGGAGAGGAGGAGAGCGTCGCACGCTAACCAACTGTTGGATCTCTGAGAGAGTCACACGCTAACCAACTGTTGGATCTCTGAGAGAGTCGCACGCTAACCAACTGTTGGATCTCTGAGAGAGTCACACGCTAACCAACTGTTGGATCTCTGAGAGAGTCGCACGCTAACCAACTGTTGGATCTCTGAGAGAGTCGCACGCTAACCAACTGTTGGATCTCTGAGAGAGTCGCACGCTAACCAACTGTTGGATCTCTGAGAGAGTCGCACGCTAACCAACTGTTGGATCTCTGAGAGAGTCGCACGCTAACCAACTGTTGGATCTCTGAGAGAGTCGCACGCTAACCAACTGTTGGATCTCTGAGAGAGTCGCACGCTAACCAACTGTTGGATCTCTGAGAGCGTCGCACGCTAACCAACTGTTGGATCTCTGAGAGAGTCGCACGCTAACCAACTGTTGGATCTCTGAGAGAGTCGCACGCTAACCAACTGTTGGATCTCTGAGAGCGTCGCACGCTAACCAACTGTTGGATCTCTGAGAGCGTTGCACGCTAACCAACTGTTGGATCTCTGAGAGCGTTGCACGCTAACCAACTGGATCTCTGAGAGCGTTGCACGCTAACCAACTGTTGGATCTCTGAGAGCGTTGCACGCTAACCAACTGTTGGATCTCTGAGAGCGTCGCACGCTAACCAACTGTTGGATCTCTGAGAGCGTTGCACGCTAACCAACTGGATCTCTGAGAGCGTTGCACGCTAACCAACTGTTGGATCTCTGAGAGCGTTGCACGCTAACCAACTGTTGGGTCTCTGAGAGCGTCACACGCTAACCAACTGTTGGATCTCTAACATCGTCACACGCTAACCAACTGTTGGATCTCTAACATCGTCACACGCTAACCAACTGTTGGATCTCTGAGAGCGTTGCACGCTAACCAACTGTTGGATCTCTGAGAGCGTTGCACGCTAACCAACTGTTGGATCTCTGAGAGCGTTGCACGCTAACCAACTGTTGGATCTCTGAGAGCGTCGCACGCTAACCAACTGTTGGATCTCTGAGAGCGTCGCACGCTAACCAACTGTTGGATCTCTAACATCGTCACACGCTAACCAACTGTTGGATCTCTGAGAGCGTTGCACGCTAACCAACTGTTGGATCTCTAACATCGTCACACTATAACCAACTGTTGGATCTCTACTGTGGTAGTTTGTTTTCCTCTTGCAGTGCTGGGTGAATGGTAGTGCAACAGGGTAAGAGGCCTTGGTACATGTTTTCTCTCTGTGGGTTATTGTTGTATGAAGTCATAAAGTGTGAAGTGTATGAATCAGATTGAGATGAGGCGACTATGGGAAGACATTAATAGGAAAGGTTTAATACAACGTGTGAAATAACAGAATAACTTTGGATTGAAGAGTTGATGTAAAGAAATGCATTGGAGACTGAGATAGAACCATAGAGATGGAAAGAAATGCTTTGGAGACTGAGATAGAACCATAGAGATGGAAAGACATCTCAACTTGGTGTCTGTGCCCTTATGGCATCTGACAGCATGGGCCATCTCCATTTTAAAGTTGTACATTTTCTTCTTCTTTTGTGTTGGACAAAAGTGAAAAGCTAATATTGTTGATTTACCGCCACCTACAGTGCTGGAGTCCTGAACCAAATCCTGAGTGTCATTAATTTATTTTGGTCACTAGATGGCGGTGATATAGCTTAAAGCCATTTATAAACCATAACACCCAATTTGAATGCTCTGATAATTGGCTGATCGCTCCCAACCCATAGGAATCCCCACCCAGTTGACTACTTTACAATGGTGTAAGCCCTCAGTGGCAATGTCTGTGTTAAAACAGGTTAGATCCAAGTTGAGTCCTCTAACCATCTCTATGGATAGAGCATGTTCTGAACTGTCTGTGTTAAAACAGGTTATATCCACGTTGAGTCCTCTAACCATCTCTATGGATAGAGCATGTTCTGAACTGTCTGTGTTAAAACAGGTTATATCCACGTTGAGTCCTCTAACCAACTCTATGGATAGAGCATGTTCTGAACTGTCTGTGTTAAAACAGGTTATATCCACGTTGAGTCCTCTAACCAACTCTATGGATAGAGCATGTTCTGAACTGTCCGTGTTAAAACAGGTTATATCCACGTTGAGTCCTCTAACCATCTCTATGGATAGAGCATGTTCTGAACTGTCTGTGTTAAAACAGGTTATATCCACGTTGAGTCCTCTAACCAACTCTATGGATAGAGCATGTTCTGAACTGTCTGTGTTAAAACAGGTTATATCCACGTTGAGTCCTCTAACCAACTCTATGGATAGAGCATGTTCTGAACTGTCCGTGTTAAAACAGGTTATATCCACGTTGAGTCCTCTAACCAACTCTATGGATAGAGCATGTTCTGAACTGTGACTGGTGTGCTTTCTTGTTGTTTGTGAAAGATGCTGGCTGGACACCGGTCCCTAGGTCAAGTTCAGTCTCTGACCCCCACCCCTCACCTTTGACCCCTCACCTCACCTCGGATGGAAGAACGCACCCATTCCTTTAGGAGGTGAGAGACCACAAGTCACTGCCCCTCTCTCCGTACACACACACACACACACACACACACACACACACACACACACACACACAGACACACACACACACACACACACACACACACACACACACACACACACACACACACACACACACACACACACACACACACACACACACACAGAGACACAGACACACACACACACACACACACACACACACACACACACAGACAGACAGACAGACAGACAGACAGACAGACAGACAGACAGACAGACAGACAGACAGACAGACAGGCACACACACAGACACAGACACAGACCATTTAGATTCACCAGTGTTCCAGTAGGGGAGGGTGGGGTCAGTGTCGTAACTCCATATGAGGACACTGAGGTCCGGATCTCTGGAATTTCTTCTAATGAGATTTTTTTATTGAAAAACTATATATTTTGTTCATAATAAAGAAAAGATGAATTACAGGTTAACATATAAATATTGAATATAGAAGCTCCCAGTGCTTCAACTGAGTTGTCATCGCGCCGGCCTCTTTGAGAACGAGAGGAATCATAAACAGTGCTTTGTTCGTTACGTTCTCCTGCCCCCTCCTGATTGGTTCCCCAGAGTCAAACGGCTAACTCCGCCCTCCACAGGACTGAGACGTGAACTGAACTACCGAAGCGTCCAGTCGGCTCAACGAGGCAACTAGAGGCTGCTGACAGTGTGTTTGCAATATTTTAAAACTGTCCAGTGACTCCTTCCGTGTCTACAGACACCCACCCCCCCAAACAGACACCCACCCCCCACCCAAACAGACACCCACCCAAACAGACACCCACCCACCCACCCAAACAGACACCCACCCACCCACCCAAACAGACACCCACCCAAACAGACACCCACCCACCCAAACAGACACCCACCCACCCACCCAAACAGACACCCACACAAATAGACCCACCCATCCAAACAGACAGACAGACACCCACCCACCCAAACAGACAGACACCCACCCACCCACCCACCCAAACAGACACCCCCACCCAAACAGACACCCACCCACCCCCACCCAAACAGACACCCACACCCACCCACCCAAACCACCCACCCAAACAGACACCCACCCACCCACCCAAACAGACACCCACACAAACAGACACCCACCCACCCACCCAAACAGACACCCACCCACCCACCCATCCAAACAGACAGACACCCACCCACCCATCCAAACAGACAGACACCCACCCACCCACCCACCCACCCAAACAGACACCCACCCACAAATAGACACCCACCCACCCATCCAAACAGACACCCACCCACCCACCCAAACAGACACCCACACAAATAGACACCCACCCACCCAAATAGACACCCACCCAAACAGACACCCACCCACCCAAACAGACACCCACCCACCCACCCAAACAGACACCCACACAAATAGACACCCACCCACCCATCCAAACCAGACACCCACCCACCCACCCATCCAAACAGACACCCACCCACCCATCCAGACAGACACCCACCCACCCACCCAAACAAACAGACACCCACCCACCCACCCAAACAGACAGACACCCACCCACCCAAACAAACAAACGTCTGGCTGGTATTACTGAACCAGAAGGATGAAGTGAGAAGCTAACGTCTGGCTGGTATTACTGAACCAGAAGGATGAAGTGAGAAGCCAACGTCTGGCTGGTATTACTGAACCAGAAGGATGAAGTGAGAAGCTAACGTCTGGCTGGTATTACTGAACCAGAAGGATGAAGTGAGAAGCTAACGTCTGGCTGGTATTACTGAACCAGAAGGATGAAGTGAGAAGCTAACGTCTGGCTGGTATTACTGAACCAGAAGGATGAAGTGAGAAGCTAACGTCTGGCTGGTATTACTGAACCAGAAGGATGAAGTGAGAAGCCAACGTCTGGCTGGTATTACTGAACCAGAAGGATGAAGTGAGAAGCTAACGTCTGGCTGGTATTACTGAACCAGAAGGATGAAGTGAGAAGCCAACGTCTGGCTGGTATTACTGAACCAGAAGGATGAAGTGAGAAGCCAACGTCTGGCTGGTATTACTGAACCAGAAGGATGAAGTGAGAAGCTAACGTCTGGCTGGTATTACTGAACCAGAAGGATGAAGTGAGAAGCTAACGTCTGGCTGGTATTACTGAACCAGAAGGATGAAGTGAGAAGCCAACGTCTGGCTGGTATTACTGAACCAGAAGGATGAAGTGAGAAGCCAACGTCTGGCTGGTATTACTGAACCAGAAGGATGAAGTGAGAAGCTAACGTCTGGCTGGTATTACTGAACCAGAAGGATGAAGTGAGAAGCCAACGTCTGGCTGGTATTACTGAACCAGAAGGATGAAGTGAGAAGCTAACGTCTGGCTGGTATTACTGAACCAGAAGGATGAAGTGAGAAGCTAACGTCTGGCTGGTATTACTGAACCAGAAGGATGAAGTGAGAAGCTAACGTCTGGCTGGTATTACTGAACCAGAAGGATGAAGTGAGAAGCCAACGTCTGGCTGGTATTACTGAACCAGAAGGATGAAGTGAGAAGCCAACGTCTGGCTGGTATTACTGAACCAGAAGGATGAAGTGAGAAGCCAACGTCTGGCTGGTATTACTGAACCAGAAGGATGAAGTGAGAAGCCAACGTCTGGCTGGTATTACTGAACCAGAAGGATGAAGTGAGAAGCTAACGTCTGGCTGGTATTACTGAACCAGAAGGATGAAATGAGAAGCCAACGTTAAACGGAGCAGAAAAATACTTTCTTTACAGAGGGTAGGCTACTGAGACAGATAGTGATGTGGTGCTCAGTGGTGAGGCTGCAATGCATGCAGGAGGAAGCAGACACAGAGAGAGGGGTTAGTACAGTGGTTACCAAACTTGGGGTCAGGGCCCCATGTAGGGTCCCCTCAGAAAATCTGTACGAATTTTGTCAAACAAGTTAGGCCATGTTGAGATGTAAGTTCCTATCTCCCCAATAAAGCCTACATTAAAATGATATCAACATGGCCTATCTCCCCAATAAGACCTACATTAAAATGATATCAACATGGCCTATCTCCCCAATAAGGCCTACATTAAAATGATATCAACGTTACCAAACTGGCCTATCTCCCAATAAGACCTACATTAAAATTATATCAACATGGCCTATCTCCCAATAAGGCCTACATTAAAATGATATCAACATGGCCTATCTCCCCAATAAGACCTACAATACCATGGTATCAACATGGCCTATCTCCCCAATAAGACCTACAATACCATGATATCAACATGGCCTATCTCCCCAATAAGACCTACAATACCATGATATCAACATGGCCTATCTCCCCAATAAGACCTACAATACAATGATATCAACATGGCCTATCTCCCCAATAAGACCTACAATACCATGGTATCAACATGGCCTATCTCCCCAATAAGACCTACATTAAAATGATATCAACATGGCCTATCTCCCCAATAAGACCTACATTAAAATGATATCAACATGGCCTATCTCCAATAAGACCACATTAAAATGATATCAACATGGCCTATCTCCCCAATAAGACCTACAATACCATGATATCAACATGGCCTATCTACCCAATAAGACCTACAATACCATGATATCAACATGGCCTATCTACCCAATAAGACCTACAATACCATGATATCAACATGGCCTATCTACCCAATAAGACCTACAATACCATGATATCAACATGGCCTATCTACCCAATAAGACCTACAATAAAATGATATCAACATGGCCTATCTCCCCAATAAGACCTACATTAAAATGATATCAACATGGCCTATCTCCCCAATAAGGCCTACATTAAAATGATATCAACATGGCCTATCTCCCAATAAGACCTACATTAAAATTATATCAACATGGCCTATCTCCCAATAAGGCCTACATTAAAATGATATCAACATGGCCTATCTCCCCAATAAGACCTACAATACCATGGTATCAACATGGCCTATCTCCCCAATAAGACCTACATTACCATGATATCAACATGGCCTATCTACCCAATAAGACCTACAATACCATGATATCAACATGGCCTATCTCCCCAATAAGACCTACAATAAAATGATATCAACATGGCCTATCTCCCCAATAAGACCTACAATACCATGGTATCAACATGGCCTATCTCCCCAATAAGACCTACATTAAAATGATATCAACATGGCCTATCTCCCCAATAAGACCTACATTAAAATGATATCAACATGGCCTATCTCCCCAATAAGACCTACATTAAAATGATATCAACATGGCCTATCTCCCCAATAAGACCTACAAACCATGATATCAACATGGCCTATCTACCCAATAAGACCTACAATACCATGATATCAACATGGCCTATCTACCCAATAAGACCTACAATACCATGATATCAACATGGCCTGCCCCAATAAGACCTACAATACCATGATATCAACATGGCCTATCTCCCCAATAAGACCTACAATACCATGATATCAACATGGCCTATCTACCCAATAAGACCTACAATAAAATGATATCAACATGGCCTATCTCCCCAATAAGACCTACAATACCATGGTATCAACATGGCCTATCTCCCCAATAAGACCTACATTAAAATGATATCAACATGGCCTATCTCCCCAATAAGACCTACATTAAAATGATATCAACATGGCCTATCTCCCAATAAGACCTACATTAAAATGATATCAACATGGCCTATCTCCCCAATAAGACCTACATTAAAATGATATCAACATGGCCTATCTCCCCAATAAGACCTACATTAAAATGATATCAACATGGCCTATCTCCCCAATAAGACCTACATTAAAATGACATGGCCTATCTCCCCAATAAGGCCTACATTAAAATGATATCAACATGGCCTATCTCCCAATAAGCTCAACATGGCCTATCTCCCAATAAGGGATATCAACATGGCCTATCTCCCCAATAAGACCTACAATACCAGTATCAACATGGCCTATCTCCCCAATAAGACCTACAATACCATGATATCAACATGGATCTACCCAATAAGACCTACAATACCATGATATCAACTGGCCTATCTCCCCAATAAGACCTACAATAAAATGATATCAACATGGCCTATCTCCCCAATAAGACCTACAATACCATGGTATCACATGGCCTATCTCCCCAATAAGACCTACATTAAAAATGATATCAACATGGCCTATCTCCCCAATAAGACCTACATTAAAATGATATCAACATGGCCTATCTCCCAATAAGACCTACATGAAAATGATATCAACATGGCCTATCTCCCAATAAGACCTACATACCATGATATCAACATGGCCTATCTACCCAATAAGACCTACAATACCATGATATCAACATGGCCTATCTACCCAATAAGACCTACAAACATGATATCAACATGGGCACCTACAATACCATGATATCAACAGCCTATCTCCCCAATAAGACCTACAATACCATGATATCAACATGGCCTATCTACCCAATAAGACCTACTAAATGATATCAACATGGCCTATCTCCCCAATAAGACCTAACCATGGTATCAGATGGCCTATCTCCCCAATAAGACATTAAAATGATATCAACATGGCCTATCTCCCCAATAAGACCTACATTAAAATGATATCAACATGGCCTATCTCCCCAATAAGACCTACATTAAAATGATATCAACTGGTATTACTGAGACCAGAAGGATGAAATAAGAACATTAAAATGATATCAACTGGCTAAGACCTACATTAAAATGAACAACATGGAAGGCCTACATTAAAATGAATGGCCTATCTCCCAATAAGCAACGCCTATCTCTGGCTGGTATTACAATGAACCAGTATCAACATGGATAAGAATACCATGATGGCTATCTACATAAGACCAGACATGATATCAAAGCCTATCTCCCCAATAAGACCTCTGGCTGGTATTAAGACCTGAACCAGAAGGATCCCCAAGTAAGAGAAGCATTAATGTCTGGCTGATCCACATTATTACTGAACAGAATAAGATGAAATGAGAAGCTATCAAACAATAAGACCTACAATCTGGCTGGTCAACATGGCCTACTGAGACAGATAGTGATCAACATGGCCTATCTCCCCAATAAGCAATATTTGATATCAACATGGCCTATCTACCCAATAAGACCTACAATAAAATGATATCCTGGCCTATCTGAACCAGAAGGTATCAACATGACCTACCAAGTGAGCCTATCTCCCCAATAAGACCTACATTAAAATGATATCAACATGGCTATTCCCAATAAGACCTACATTAAAATGATATCAACCCAATAAGACCACATTGGATCAACATGGCCTATCTTCTAAGACCTACATTAAAATGATATCAACTGGCCTATCCCCCCAAACCAGAATTAAAATGATCAACAATAAGGCCTACATTGAACATGGCCTATCTCCCAATAAGACCTACATTAAAATTATATCAACATGGCCTATCTCCCAATAAGGCCTACATTAAAATGATATCAACAATCTCCCCAATAAGACCTACAATACCATGTATCAACATGGCCTATCTCCCCAATAAGACCTACAATACCAGATATCAACATGGATAAGACCACCTATCCCACCCAATAAAAAGATATCAACATGGCCTACGACCTACAATACCATGGTATCAACTGGCTGGATATCAACATTATCTCCCCAATAAGACCTACATTAAAATGATACCAGAAGGATGAAGTGATATCAACATGGCCTATCTACCCAATAAGACCTACAATACCATAACGTCTGGCTGGTATTACTGAACCATGAGGATGAACATGGAAGCTATCTACCCTAAGGTATTACTAAGACCACAAACCATGATATCAACAATATTGTTGATGGCCTATCTACCCAATAAGACCTACAATAAAAGTGCCTATCTCCCCAATAAGACCATGGTATCAACATGGCCTATCTCCCCAATAAGACCTACATTAAAATGATATCAACATGGCCTATCTCCCCAATAAGACCTACTGATACCAGAATAAGATGAAATAAGACCTACATTAAAATGAATGGCCTATCTCCCCAATAAGACCTGGCATATAAAATGATATCAACCATGGCCTATCTCCCCAATAAGACCTACATTAAAATGATATCAACATGGCCTATCTCCCAATAAACCTACAATACCATGATATCAAATGGAAGCCAACAATACCATGATATCAACATGGCCTATCTCCCCATAAGGCCTACATTAAAATGACATGGCCTATCTCCAATAACAATAAGATATCAACATGGCCTATCTCCCCAATAAGGCCTACATTAAAATGATATCAACATGGCTGGTATTAAACTGAACAACATGGAAGGATGATATCAAGCCTATCTGACCTACAGATATCAACATGGCCCAAACAATACCTGGCTGGCCTATCTACAATAAGACCTACATTAAAACGATATCACCATGCAAACAGTACAGGTAAATGTCCTAAGTTTAATTTAGTCTCTGATGTTGCTGTCAGTATTTCCCTCCATTCAGAGGTGTAGTATCACAACTGTAAAGCCCACCGCACCTCTCTAATTCAGAGACCTTCTGAATCTGAGAAGATCTCCATACAAACCTTCTCCTGATCTCCATACAAACTGATCTCCATACAAACCTTCTCCACCGATCTCCCATACAAACCTTCTCCTACCGATCTCCATACAAACCTTCTGAGAATCTCCCAAACCTTCTCCTGATCTCCATACAAACCTCTCCTACCGATCTCCAACAAAAGGATACAAAACGATCTCCATACAAACTTTCTCCTACCGATCTCCAACAAACCTTCTCCTGATCTATACCGATTTCCCATACAAACCTGAACCACAAAGGATCTCCATGAAGATCTGACAAACTTTCTCCTACCGATCTCCATACAAACCTGGCTGATCTCCATACAAACCTGCTCCTACCGATCTCCATACAAAAACCTTCTCCAGAAGGATGAACAAACCTTCTCCTGATCTCTCCATACAAACCTTTCTACCGATCTCCATACAAACCTTCTCTGGCTCCATACAAACCTTCTCCTATCTCCAACCAAAAGGATCTCCAACAAACCTTCTCCTACCGATCTCCCATACAAACCTTCTCCTACCAATCTCCATACAAACCTTCTCCTAGATCTCCATACAAACCTTCTCCTACCGATCTCCATACAAACCTTCCTACCTCTCCATACAAACCTTCTCCTACCAATCTCCATACAAACTTTCTCCTACCGATCTCCATACAATGATCTCCATACAAACCTTCTCCTACCGATTTCCCATACAAACCTTCTCCTACCGATCTCCATACAAACCTTCTCCTACCGATCTCCATACAAACCTGAACCAGATCTCCAGGATGAAGTCAGAATCTCCAACAAACCTGGCTGGTATTACAAAAACCAGAAGGATGAAGTGAGAATACAAACCTTCTCCTGATCTGGTACAAACCTGCTCCTACCGATCTCCATACAAACCTGCTCCTACCGATCTCCATACAAAACCTTCTCATACCGATCTCCATACCAGAAGGATCTCCAGTGAGAAGATCTCCTACAAAACCTGCTCTTACCGATCTTCCATACAAACCTTCTGGCTGGTACCTTCTCTTACCGATCTCCCTACAAAAACCAGAAGGATACAAAAGTGAGAAGATCTCCATACAAACGCCTGGCTGGTATTACCGATCTCCATACAAACCTGCTCCTGATCTCCATACAAACCAGAAGGATGAAGATCTGACAAATCTTCTCCTACCGATCTCCATACAAAACCTGCTCTTACCCGATCTTCCATACAAACCTTCTGATCTCCATACAAACCTTCTCTTACCGATCTCCCAGAAGATCTCCATACAAAAATGATCTCCCATGAGATCTCCATACAAACCTTCTCCTAGATCTCCCATACAAAAACCTTGTCCTACCGATCTCCCATACAAAAACCTGCTTCGATCTCCATGCAAACCTTCTCCTACTGATCTCCCATACAAAAACCTTTCCTGATCTCCCATGGTCTTACAAACCTTCTCTTACCAGAAGGATGAAAGAAGCTAACTACCTGGCTGGTATTACAAAACCTAGAAGGATGAACAAACCTTCTCCTACCTATCTCCATACAAAAAACCAGAATACAAACCTTCTCCTACCTATCTCCATGGCTGGTATTACTGAACCAGATACAAACCTGATCCCATACAAAAAGTGAGAATACAAACCTTCTCCTACCGATCTCCATACAAACCTTCTCTTACCGATCTCCCATACAAAACCTTCTCTTACCTGAACCAGACAAAATCTCTGAGAAGCCATACAAAAACCTTCTCCTATCTCCCATACAAAAACCAGAAGGATCTCAATACAAACCTTCTCCTACCTATCTCCCATACAAACCTTCTCCTAATCTCCCATACAAAAGGATCTCCATACAAAAACTTAACTCCTACTGGTCTCCATACAAAACCAGATCTCCATAAAAACCTTCTCTTACCGATCTCCATACAAAAACCTTCTCTTACCGATCTCCATACAAAAACCTTCTCTTACCGATCTCCCATATAAAACCTTCTCAGATCTCCCATACAAAAACCTTGTCCTACCAGATCTCCCATACAAAAAACCTTCTCTTACCGATCTCCATACAAAAATCTTAGATCTCCCATATGGTGGATCTCCCATACAAAAACCTTCTCTTGAACAAAACCTTGAAGATCTCCCATGAGACCGCAATACAAACCTTCTCTTACCTATCTCCCATACAAACCTTCTCCTACCTAACACCAGTACAAACCTTCTCCTACCTATCTCCCATACAAAGTCCTACCTAATACAAACCTTCTCCTACCCTCTCCATACAAAAACCTTCTCTTACCTATCTCCCATACAAACCTTCTCCACCTATCTCCATACAAACCTTCTCCTAGATCTCCATACGCAGATCTTAATGTCTTACCGAACAAAAACCTTCTTAGATCTCCATACAAACCTTGAGATCTCCATACAAACCTTCTCTGATTCCATACAAAAACCTTCTCTTACCGAACATATAAAAACCTTCTCTTACCGATCTCCCATACAAAAACCTTCTCTTACATCTGAGAAAAATGATCTATACAAAACCTTGGATCTCCCATACAAAATCTACCGATCTCAATACAGACCTTAGGATACAAATGATCTCCCATACAACCTATCTCCCATACAAATCTCCTACCATCTCCCATACAAACCTTCTCTTACATATCTCCCATACAAACCTTCTCTTACATATCTCCCATACAAACCTTCTGGTCCCATACAAACCTTCTCCTACCTATCTCCCATACAAACCTTCTCCTACCGATGAAAACCTTCTCTTACCGATCTCCATACAAAAACCTTCTCTTACCGATCTCCATAAAAAACCTTTCTTACCGATCTCCCATATAAAAACCTTCTCTTACCGATCTCCCATACAAAAACCTTCTCTTAGATCTCCCATACAAAAACCTTGTCCTACCGATCTCCCATACAAAAATGATCTCCATACAAAAACCTTCTCATACCGATCTCCCATACAAACCTTCTCCTACCGATCTCCATACAAACCTACACCGATCTCCATACAAACTGGTCCTATCTCCATACAAACTCCTACCGATCTCCATACAAACCTGCTCCTACCGATCTCCATACAAACCCTCCACCGATCTCCCATACAAACCTTCTCCTACCGATCTCCATACAAACCTTCTCCTACCGATCTCCATACAAACCTGCTCCTACCGATCTCCATACAAAAACCTTCTCATACCGATCTCCATACAAACCTGCTCCTACCGATCTCCATACAAAACCTTCTCATACCGATCTCCATACAAACCTTCTCCTATGATCTCCCATACAAACCTTCTCCTACCGATCTCCATAAGCTCCTACCGATCTCCATACAAAAACCTTCCTACCGATTACAAATGATACAAATCTTCTCCTAACACCTGGATCTTCCATACAAACCCTATCTCCATACAAATAAGATCTCCCTACAAAACTTACCGATCTCCATACAAAAACCTTCTCCTACCGATCTCAACAAAAACCTGGATCTCCATATCTCCCCGAATACAAAAAGTCCTACATTAAAACCTGCTTCTACCGATCTCCATACAAACCTTCTCCTACTGATCTCCCATACAAAAACCTTCTCCTACCGAATACAAAAACCTTGTCCTACCGATCTCCCATACAAAAACCTGCTCCTACCGATCTCAATACAAACCTTCTCTTACCTATCAACAAACCTTCTCCTACCTATCTCCCATACAAACCTTCTCCTACCTATCTCCCATACAAACCTTCTCCTACCTATCTCCATACAATACCTATATACAAACCTTCTCCTACCTATCTCCATACAAACCTTCTCCTACCATCTTACAAAAAATGATATACAAAAACCTTCTCTTAACATTTCCCATACAAAACCCTATCTTACCGATCTCCATACAAAACCTTCTCCTACCAATCTCCCATACAAAAACCTTCTCTTACCGATCTCCATACAAAAACCTTCTCTTACCGATCTCCCATATAAAACCTTCTCTTACCGATCTCCCATACAAAAACCTTCTCTTACCGATCTCCCATACAAAAACCTCTCTTACCGATCTCCCATACAAAAACCTTGTCCTACCGATCTCCCATACAAAACCTGCTCCTACCGATCTCAATACAAACCTTTCTTACCTATCTCCCATACAAATCTTAATCTCCCATACAAACCTTCTCCTACCTATCTCCCATACAAACCTTCTCCTACCTATCTCCCATACAAACCTTCTCCTACCGATCTCCATACAAAAACTTCTCCTACCGATCTCCATACAAAACCTTCAATAAAACCCTACCGATCTCCATACAAAATGACCGATCTCCAACAAAAACATCTCTTACCGATCTCCCATATAAAAACCTTCTCTACCGATCTCCCATACAAAAACCTTGTCCTAATCTCCCATACAAAAACCTTCTACCGATCTCCATACAAAAATCTTCTCTTACCGATCTCCCATATAAAAACCTTCTCTTACCGATCTCCCATACAAAAATACCGATCTCCCATACAAAAACCTTGTCCTATGATCTCCCATACCAAAACCTGCTCCTGATCTCAATACAAACCTTCTCTTACCTATCTCCCATACAAACCTTCTCCTACCTATCTCAAACCTTCTCTTACCTATCTCCCGTACAAACCTTCTCCTACCTATCTCCCATACAAATTCTCCTACCTATCTCCCATACAAACCTTCTCCTACCTATCTCCATACAAAATACCTATCTCCCATACAAACCTTCTCCTACCTATCTCCATACAAACCTTCTCCTACCGATCTCCAACAAATAGGATCTCCCATACAAAAATCTCTTACCGATTTCCCATACAAAAATAAGATCTCCATACAAACCTTACCATGATCTCCATACATGGCCTATCTCTCCCAATAAAAAGACAAAAACCTTCTCTTACCGATCTCCCATACAAAAACCTTCTCTTACCGATCTCCCATACAAAAACCTTGTCCTACCGATCTCCCATACAAAAACCTGCTCCTACCGATCTCAATACAAACCTTCTCTTACCTATCTCCCATACAAACCTTCTCTTACATATCTCCCATACAAACCTTCTCCTACCGATCTCCCATACAAACCTTCTCTTACATATCTCCCATACAAACCTTCTCCTATCTCCCATACAAACCTTCTCCATATCTCCCATACAAACCTTCTCCTACCTATCTCCCATACAAGACGATCTCCATACAAAACCTTCTCACCGATCTCCATACAAAAACCTTCTCTACCGATCTCCATACAAAACCTTCTCTTACCGATCTCCCATATAAAAATGATCTCCCATACAAAACCTTCTCTTACCGATCTCCCATCTTGTCCTACCGATCTCCCATACAAAAACCTTCTCTTACCGATCTCCATACAAAAACCTTTCATACCGATCTCCCATACAAACCTTCTCCTACCGATCTCCATACAAAAACCTTCTCTTACCGATCTCCCATACAAAAACCTTCTCTTACCGATCTCCCATACAAAAACCTTGTCCTACCGATCTCCCATACAAAAACCTTCTCTTACCGATCTCCATACAAAAACCTTCTCATACCGATCTCCATACAAACCTTCTCTTACCGATCTCCATACAAAAATGATCTCCCATATAAAAACCTTCTCTTACCGATCTCCCATACAAAAACCTTCTCTCCATCTCCCATACAAAAACCTTCTCTTACCGATCTCCCATACAAAAACCTTGTCCTACCGATCTCCCATACAAAAACCTGCTCCTACCGATCTCAATACAAACCTTCTCTTACCTATCTCCCATACAAACCTTCTCTACATATCTCCATACAAACCTTCTCCTACCTATCTCCCATACAAACCTTCTCCTACCTATCTCCCATACAAACCTTCTCTTAACTCTTACATATCTCCCATACAAACCTTCTCCTACCTATCTCCCATACAAACCTTCTCCTACCGATCTCCATACAAAAACCTTCTCTTACCGATCTCCATACAAACCTTCTCCTACCGATCTCATACAAAATACCGATCTCCCATATAAAAACCTTCTCTTACCGATCTCCCATACAAAAACCTTCTCTTACCGATCTCCCATACAAAAACCTTGTCCTACCGATCTCCCATACAAAAACCTTCTTACCGATCTCCATACAAAAACCTTCTCATACCGATCTCCCATACAAACCTTCTCCTACCGATCTCCATACAAACCTTCTCCTACCGATCTCCCTTTCTACCGATCTCCATACAAACCTTCTCCTACCGATCTCCATACAAACCTTCTCCTACCGATCTCCATACAAACCTTCTCCTACCGATCTCCCATACAAACCTTCTCCTACCGATCTCCATACAAACCTTCTCCTACCGATCTCCATACAAACCTTCTCCTACCGATCTCCATACAAAAACCTTCTCCTACCGATCTCCATACAAACCTTCTCCTACCGATCTCCATACAAAACCTTCTCCTACCGATCTCCATACAAACCTTCTCCTACCGATCTCCCATACAAACCTTCTCCTACCGATCTCCATACAAACCTTCTCTACCGATCTCCATACAAAACCTTCTCATACCGATCTCCATACAAACCTTCTCCTACCGATCTCCATACAAATCTTCTCCTACCGATCTCCATCTCCATCTTCCATACAAACCTTCTCCTACAAACCTTCTCTTACCGATCTCCATACAAAACCTTCTACCGATCTCCATACAAAAACCTTCTCCTACCGATCTCCCATACAAAACCTGCTTCTACCGATCTCCTCCTACCGATCTCCCATACAAAAACCTTGTCCTACCGATCTCCATACAAAAACCTGCTTCTACCGATCTCCATACAAACCTTCTCTTACCTATCTCCCATACAAACCTTCTCCTACCTATCTCAAATCTACCTATACAAACCTTCTCCTAATCTCCCATACAAACCTTCTCCTACCGATCTCCCATACAAACCTTCTCCTACCGATCTCCATACAAAAACCTCTCTACCTATCTCCCATACAAACCTTCTCCTACCTATCTCCATACAAACCTTCTCCTACCGATCTCCATACAAACCTACCGATCTCCCATACAAAAACCTCCTACCGATCTCCATATCTCCATACAAACCTTCTCCTACCGATCTCCATACAAACCTTCTCTTACCGATCTCCATACAAAACCTTCTCTTACCGATCTCCCATATAAAAACCTTCTCTTACCGATCTCCCATACAAAAACCTTCTCCTACCGATCTCCATACAAAAACCTCTCTTACATATCTCCCATACAAACCTTCTCCTACCTATCTCCATACAAACCTTCTCCTACCTATCTCCCATACAAACCTTCTCCATACATACAAACCTTCTCCTATCTCCGATCTCTCCTATATCTCCCATACAAACCTTCTCCTACCGATCTCCATACAAAAACCTTCTCTCTACCGATCTCTACAAAAACCCCTCTACCGATCTCCATACAAAACCTTCTCTTACCGATCTCCCATACAAAAACCTTGTCCTACCGATCTCATACCAAAACCTGCTCCTACCGACATAAAACCTCTCTTACCTATCTCCCATACAAACCTTCTCCTACCTATCTCAAACCTTCTCTTACCGATCTCCCATACTAAAACCTTCTCCTACCTATCTCCCATACAAACCTTCTCTTACTACATACAAATACATATCTCCCATACAAACCTTCTCCTACCTATCTCCATACAAACCTTCTCCTACCTATCTCTCATACAAACCTTCTCCTACCTATCTCCAAACAAACCTTCCTAATCTCTCTCCTATACAAACCTTCTCCTACCTATCTCCCATACAAATCTACCTATCTTCCATACAAACCTTCTCCTACCTATCTCCCATACAAACCTTCTCCTACCTATCTCCCATCTCTCCATACAAACCTTCTCTTACCTACCGATACAATGTTATTTGACCTATCTCAAACCTTCTCCTACCTCCCATACAAACCTTCTCCTACTATCTTCCATACAAACCTTCTCCTACCTATCTTCCATACAAACCTTCTCTTACATATCTCCATACAAACCTCTCTCTATCTCAAACCTATCTCCTACACAAACCTTCTCTTACCTATCTCCCGTACAAACCTTCTCCTACCTATCTCCCATACAAACCTCCCGTACAAACCTTCTCCGACCTACCTATGTTCTATCCTGGCCCAGGTACTATTCTCTACACCCTCTCTCTGTGTCTCTCTCGCTCCCTATATCTTTCTGTCTACTCTCGTCCTCTCGTTCTCCCTCCCTCTCTCTGGGGGAAGTTTCTGGGACAAATAAGAACTTCATAAATGTCAGATGGTAATGTTTGAAGGCTGAAGGGCCTGTAACTATGTCAGGTGTGTCCCTGTATAGCTGGTGTGTAGACAGCAGTGAGTTTTTACCCAGCACCACTAAATCACATTACAGAGAATGTGTGGAGTCAGGGATACTTCGTTAGCTTCTCAACTGCCTTTATATTAAACATAACAACTGAGTGTGTGTGTGTGTGTGTGTGTGTGTGTGTGTGTGTGTGTGTGTGTGTGTGTGTGTGTGTGTGTGTGTGTGTGTGTGTGTGTGTGTGGTTCAAAGACTTGAAGGAGTAGTGACATCATAGAGAAACAGACATTCTTAACCAGGTTAATGGGTGATGTTGGTCTACAGCCAGGGGCTCGTCCAGGACAGGGCTTATTCAACACAAATACATCGATTAGTAAGATAAATGATCTGGGATACACAAGTCTTGATTACATCAACCACATTCCGCTGTCCAATAGCATGGAGGCTGTGTGTGCCTCAGTCAAATAATATGGAGGCTGATTAAAAATTGTATTCATATTCATGAAATCACAAGTGCAATATTGCAAAACACAGCTTAGCGTTTTGTTATTCCACCTGTCGTCTCAGATTTTGAAATGATGCTTTACAGCGAAAGCAATCCAAGCGTTTGTATAAGTTTATCGATCACATGACAAAACATTAAGTACACTTAGCATCAGGTAGCTTGGTCACGAAAATCAGAAAAGCAATCAAATTAATCATTTACCTTTGATGATCTTCGGATGTTTTCACTCACGAGACTCCCAGTTACACAACAAATGTTCCTTTTGTTCCATAAAGATGTTTTTTTATATCTAAAATACCTCTGTTTGTTTGGCGCATTATGTTCAGAAATCCACAGGAAAGAGCGCTCAAGACAATGCAGACAAATTCCAAATAATATCAATAATGTCCACAGAAACATGTGAAATGTTTTTTTATAATCAATCCTCAGGTTTAAAAAAAAACATATAATTGATAAATTATCAACCGCAAATGTCTTTCACAGTAGGAGAGGGAAAAACAAAGCAATGCCTCTGTTGCGCGAGCAAAACACATGTGACCAATTGACGCGATGTTATCGTTCTGGCTCATTTTTCAAAATAAAAGCCTGAAACTATGTCTGAAGACTGTTGACACCTTGAGGAAGCTATAGGAAAATGAATCTGGTTGATATCCCTTTAAATGGAGGAATGAGAGGCTATGGAACATGGAGTTTTCAAAATAGAAGTCACTTCCGGGTTAGATTTACCTCAGGGTTTCGCCTGCAATATCAGTTCTGTTATACTCACAGACAATATTTTTACAGTTTTGGAAACTTTTAGAGTTTTTTTCTATCCTAATCTGTCATATGCATATTCTAGCATCTGGTCCTGAGAAATAGGCTGTTTACTTTGGGAACGTTATTTTTCCAAACATAAAAATAGCGCCCCCTAGCTTCAAGAGGTTATTAATGATCTCCTCAGAGCAGACATACAGATGGTGGGAAACTCAGGAATGTTGGACCGTCTGAAACTCGAGACTGTTCTAGTCCGAGGAGAACTGAGCCCTGGCGACACCGGCCCAGATGGGTTGCGTCTCTCGTATACAAAACAGGAGATAATATTTTGACAGGAGGTAGCAGGCTACCTGACGTTTTGTTAATAATGTATTCACATGCTACAGGTTTCACAGATGCGGGGTCAGTTATATAGAAGACAAATAGCCTTGTAGTGTTGTCATAAACAGTGCAGGGTGAGAGAAGCAGCTGTAGCAACACTTTAACCTCTACCTGTACTTCTATGTAAGGACACTCATTTTCATTTCCTGTTTGAGAACATATCCTGTTGGTGAACGGGACCCTGGTGAGGAGGAGAGGAGGGCCAATGGAAAAAGCCCTGAGCACCCTCAAAGAGCTCCCAGCATGCTTAGCATCTAGCCCGCATGCAGGCAAAAACACACACACACACACACACACACACACACACACACACACACACACACACACACACACACACACACACACACACACACACACACACACACACACACACACACACACACTCTTCTCCTGAACACAGAGGGAGAGTAAATATGCTTGTCACCTTTAAAACGTTCCCCTTTCGTCAGGCTGGGCTGAATAGATCCTTTGTATATCGTTAGCTGGTACTCACTGGCCCTCACAGGGCTTAGTTTGGCTGGTGCAGTCTGGAGGAGAGGGGAGAGCGAAGGAGGGGAAGGGAGCGAAGGAAGGGAAGGGAGAGGAGGGGGAATATAGAGGAGGGGAGAGAGAAGGAGGTGAGAGGAGAGGAGGAGGGGAAGGGAGAGGAGAGAGAGGGGATAGAGAGGAGGAGGGGAGAGAGGAGGAGGGGAGAGGAGGGGGAGAGGAGAGAGAGGGGATAGACAGGAGGAGGGGAGAGAGAAGGAGGAGGAGGGGAGAGGAGGGGGAATATAGAGGAGGGGGAGAGAGGAGGGGAGAGAGGAGGAGGGGAGAGGAGAGGAGGAGGGGAAGGGAGAGGAGAGAGAGAGGAGGAGGGGAGAGAGAATGAGGTGAGAGGAGGAGGGGAGAGAGGAGGGGAGAGGAGAGGGAGGGGATAGAGAGGGGGAGGGGAGGGAGGAGTGTGAAACTTAACCCTGTCCTGTCTGGATGGCTGTAGTTTGTCTTCACCTCTGTCCTACATCAATGCTGCATCATGGAGTGGGGATACTATGTACCAATCTATTTACTGGAGTAAGTGCTGTTTCTAGTGATTATGTTTGAGTTGTTCCTGTTAGATTTACAGTCTTTTGATTGATGGGTTTATGACTGTAGGCTTTTGAGTGACTTTAAATCTCCGTGACACCAGTTCATTCACAGTATGAGTATCAACTTGTGTTAGTCAGTCACTCCATAGTTGGTCAGTAGTGTACAGTCAGTCACAAGGTACTTGGTCAGTAGTGTACAGTCAGTCACTCAGTAGTTGGTCAGTAGTGTACAGTCAGTCACTCAGTAGTTGGTCAGTAGTGTACAGTCAGTCACTCAGTAGTTGGTCAGTAGTGTACAGTCAGTCACTCAGTAGTTGGTCAGTAGTGTACAGTCAGTCACTCAGTAGTTGGTCAGTAGTGTACAGTCAGTCACTCAGTAGTTGGTCAGTAGTGTACAGTCAGTCACTCAGTAGTTGGTCAGTAGTGTACAGTCAGTCACTCAGTAGTTGGTCAGTAGTGTACAGTCAGTCACTCAGTAGTTGGTCAGTAGTGTACAGTCAGTCACTCAGTAGTTGGTCAGTAGTGTACAGTCAGTCACTCAGTAGTTGGTCAGTAGTGTACAGTCAGTCACTCAGTAGTTGGTCAGTAGTGTACAGTCATCCGACTCTGGGCTGTGAAGTCTTGCCATTTGTGGTTGTCGCCATTGTTCCTGCCTGTACAGTGAGAGGAGGAGTCTAACACAGAGGAACAGGGTAGTGAGAGGAGGAGATCTCTAACACAGAGGAACAGGGTAGTGAGAGGAGGAGACCTCATTCTAACACAGAGGAACAGGGTAGTGAGAGGAGGAGACCTCTCTAACACAGAGGAACAGGGCAGTGAGAGGAGGAGACCTCTCTAACACAGAGGAACAGGGTAGTGAGAGGAGGAGACCTCTCTAACACAGAGGAACAGGGCAGTGAGAGGAGGAGACCTCTCTAACACAGAGGAACAGGGTAGTGAGAGGAGGAGACCTCTCTAACACAGAGGAACAGGGTAGTGAGAGGAGGAGACCTCTCTAACACAGAGGAACAGGGTAGTGAGAGGAGGAGACCTCTCTAACACAGAGGAACAGGGCAGTGAGAGGAGGAGACCTCTCTAACACAGAGGAACAGGGCAGTGAGAGGAGGAGACCTCTCTAACACAGAGGAACAGGGTAGTGAGAGGAGACCTCTCTAACACAGAGGAACAGGGTAGTGAGAGGAGGAGACCTCTAACACAGAGGAACAGAGCAGTGAGAGGAGGAGACCTCTCTAACACAGAGGAACAGGGTAGTGAGAGGAGACCTCTCTAACACAGAGGAACAGGGTAGTGAGAGGAGGAGACCTCTAACACAGAGGAACAGGGTAGTGAGAGGAGGAGACCTCTCTAACACAGAGGAACAGGGTAGTGAGAGGAGGAGACCTCTCTAACACAGAGGAACAGGGTAGTGAGAGGAGGAGACCTCTCTAACACAGAGGAACAGGGTAGTGAGAGGAGGAGACCTCTCTAACACAGAGGAACAGGGCAGTGAGAGGAGGAGACCTCTCTAACACAGAGGAACAGGGCAGTGAGAGGAGGAGACCTCTCTAACACAGAGGAACAGGGTAGTGAGAGGAGGAGACCTCTCTAACACAGAGGAACAGGGCAGTGAGAGGAGGAGACCTCTCTAACACAGAGGAACAGGGTAGTGAGAGGAGGAGACCTCTCTAACACAGAGGAACAGGGTAGTGAGAGGAGGAGACCTCTCTAACACAGAGGAACAGGGTAGTGAGAGGAGGAGACCTCTAACACAGAGGAACAGGGCAGTGAGAGGAGGAGACCTCTCTAACACAGAGGAACAGGGTAGTGAGAGGAGGAGACCTCTCTAACACAGAGGAACAGGGTAGTGAGAGGAGGAGACCTCTCTAACACAGAGGAACAGGGTAGTGAGAGGAGGAGACCTCTCTAACACAGAGGAACAGGGTAGTGAGAGGAGGAGACCTCTCTAACACAGAGGAACAGGGTAGTGAGAGGAGGAGACCTCTAACACAGAGGAACAGGGTAGTGAGAGGAGACCTCTCTAACACAGAGGAACAGGGTAGTGAGAGGAGGAGACCTCTCTAACACAGAGGAACAGGGTAGTGAGAGGAGGAGACCTCTCTAACACAGAGGAACAGGGTAGTGAGAGGAGGAGACTCTAACACAGAGGAACAGGGTAGTGAGAGGAGGAGACCTCTAACACAGAGGAACAGGGCAGTGAGAGGAGGAGACCTCTCTAACACAGAGGAACAGGGCAGTGAGAGGAGGAGACCTCTAACACAGAGGAACAGGGTAGTGAGAGGAGGAGACCTCTAACACAGAGGAACAGGGTAGTGAGAGGAGGAGACCTCTCTAACACAGAGGAACAGGGTAGTGAGAGGAGGAGACCTCTCTAACACAGAGGAACAGGGTAGTGAGAGGAGGAGACCTCTCTAAC